>NW_008583686.1:70540-140822 GCF_000691845.1 Merops nubicus | reverse complement strand
GGAAAGAGTAAACAGCACATGGTACCTGCTGTGCCAAGCTGGGGTGCTCCTGCAGCAAACATGGCAAGCTCCAGATTTAGCAGGGACTGGTCCCTCATATTCCCTTAGGAATGTGTTTGAATCACCGCTTTTGGAATTAGTAGGAGATCAACTATGACAGATCCTCTCTAGAGCAGGTGATGAGGTTAGAGTTTGTTCTGGAAGCTGGATTTTGACTGGAAATGAGATTTATGTCACCAGAATTTAAAAAAAAAAAAAAGTATTTCAGAGATACTAACATTTTGCCTAACAATTGGGTTTTTTTTTTTTGGCTAACAGAATTATGGCTAGAAGACACCCTGAGGACATCCATACTGTACACCAGGGTGCCAAAACTGTTATCCAGTTACACCCAGATACCCCATCTTCACCAAAGAGACTTGTGCTAAGCTAAGGATGCCTCTGGTCTTGATACGGGGACAGCAATGGCCTCAGAGTCTACCCCTTCCCTCCTGCAGAGGTGAAGCATGGCTGTTACTGCCCTAGTCCCACTCAGCTGCTGGAGTTTAGGGTATGGCTGGTTTTTCTTGCTGGCCTTTCCTTAGTACCTCAGACTCTCCAGGACTTTCTCTTCATGGAAACCACTATGTGTCTCTGAAGTAACGCTCTTTGGTTTGCCAAGCAAGACAGCAGCACAACTGAAAACAAAAGCCCACAGCCTCCACATGGAGGATCAGCTTTTTTTTTTTTTTTTGGCTAGTTACAGTGCCTCAAATAGTTAACAAATAACCCTTTCTTAGAGATTCAAGTGCTTTATTATGGGGACTTGTATGACCAAAGGATTTCTTTCCCGTGTCAAGCCCATAACGTGCGATTTAACTAGACAGGGCTTTTTTAGCCATTTTGAGTTTGGGGATCCTGATCACTTTTCCAGCAGAGGAATTTGGACCCTCCATACCCACCCTAGGGTATGGAAACTGCAGCTCAACACCCCACAACTAGTAGATCATGTCATAAAAACCATCCAAAACTGACAGCAACCTTTGTGATGGTGGAAAACACATTGTATCCGTCAGCAGATAAAAATTCATATGGATCTTCACCTGCTGGTGTAGGCTGATGGTATCACACCCATCCAGGCTGCCTGCATTCCATCTGTGGCTTCTGCTAGAAAACTTGGAGCTTGGTGGCATGAGCTCTCCTCCCTGTTCCTTAAGTGAAATTAAATCTTTATTGCTTATTTGGAGGAAATTAAAACAAAACATAGGTGCCATATACAGTAAAAGAAGATATGAGGAGGGAAAGTGTGAGATTTAAGGGTGTAATAAGCATGTTTAAAGTTGTGCTATTTGCTCCTAGAGTAGAGACAAAGTCATAGCCCAAGCAAAGGAGGGAGGGAGATGATGTCACCCAGTATGTGAAGGGACACCAGCCTCACCACTGACAGGGACTCACCTGTGGGGTTAAGCAGAGCAAGGGATGTAAATTGAAGTGGTTTGTATACTCGGACTCAAGCTCATGCAAGTGTAATAGACCTCTCTGTCATCTTCTATGCAACAACATTGCTTATCTAGCAAAAAGTTTCCCTCTCAAGATCAAACTCATCCTGAAAGAAGTGGTGCATGAAGAGAAACTGCTGGAGCACTGCAGATGCCCTGAAGGACTTTACTCAATTTTTGGTGGTCCTCTAGAAGATTCACATTTTAAAAAGTTAGTGCCCCATGTGCATATAGTTCAAACTCCCAGTGCTTTGTCATCTTAGACTCCTGGCCTCCTTAAGCCCTATGTTGGTAGTGTGGAAGGACAACACCTCCTGACCATCATCCTG
Organism: Merops nubicus; assembly: GCF_000691845.1. Taxonomy (NCBI): domain Eukaryota; kingdom Metazoa; phylum Chordata; class Aves; order Coraciiformes; family Meropidae; genus Merops; species Merops nubicus. The sequence continues at coordinate 139,015 of NW_008583686.1, read as the reverse complement.
CTGTTTAACATATGTCTGGACTGAAATAAAACTGTTGGTATTCACTATGCTCCCTTAACTCTGCCTTTTAGAGAGCAGGTTTTCCCTTACCGTGGTACCTGGGAACTCAATGGTCATTAATGGACCCTGTCACTACAATGCCCCTGAAGGGAGACGAGGCAACACCACACCATTACATGGAGCAGGCACTTAGCCAGAGCAGATTTATTCAGTTACCTAGGGTCAGGCAGCAAGATGATGGTTTGCTGAAGGCTTGTATCCAAAATACTCAAGTCTGTCTTCTTTCAGGGCTCCATTTCAAAGGTCTTGATCCTGCAGGGATCTCACACAGCCAGGAGGGCAAGGGTAGGAATAGAGACTAAAGGCACCAAAAATGTGGTGCATTGTGTACTTTCTTGATGGAAACAGTAGCCTCAAAGTCCATCCTCTTTCTGCCTCCAAAACCTCAAGCTGTGGAAGAGCAATGCCTGGCCAGCCTTTGTCCTTGTGCAAACTGACAGAGCCATTCCCCTCTCCCAGTAGCTGCTGAGCAGGGGAAAGCTGATGTCTGTATAGAAGAGCCATCATCATGGCTCACGTTTCCATACACACCCTGTCCTGCTTAGCAGTTTTTCCATGAACTTATCTGAGCAGCACTCCATGCTTTGTGCTATGGAGATCAAAGACTAGGTGTCCAGAATAAAGAGCTCGCAGTTACCATGAGGCCTGTCTCTCAACATGCTGGGAATAGAAATGTGGCAATCAGACTTCAGGATGAAATCATATTGGACATGCTAGCTTAAACTCTAAAATATGAAATTGTAAAGGAAGAATTACAGCTAAAAAGCATTTTACATTTTAGAAAGCTGCTCTGACCCATGCTGGATCAGGGAAGAGAAGAAGGGGGTGGGGAGGGGGAGGAAAGCCTGTGGGATGCAAACAATTATAGCCAGTGGGGTTAGGGGAAAAAAAAAAAAAATCCATCATCAAATAAACAGACTCCTGCTCTTGTACTCTGATACATGATTCTGTTAGGAAAGGAAAGGGCCGAGTTTGGATTATTTCAATTCTCAGGATCAGATTATTTTCTTTTTACAATTGTGTGGATGTTATTTACAAATGTCCCAAAACCTTCATGTATTTTAGCCCAACTCACACATTGATTTCACAGTCATGTTTAGGTGGGACATGGTGCAGTACTGGGTTAGCTGCTCTCCCAACATACCTTTATTTAGCCAGGCCATCAGAGAGCAGAAACAATAGTCCATAGATAGCCAGCTGCAAAAGATGAATTACAAGCAGAATAAATAAAGAAACAAGCAATTTGTGGGTTCCTTGTTGAAAAACATTTGCAATTCAATGAATATTTTCTAATGCACATTCAAGAACAGATTCTCACCCTTTTGTGCTGTGGGTTGCAAAAAAACAAAACAAAACAAAAAAGAAAACCCCACCCAACACCAAAAAACACCACAAAACCTAAAAGTTCTGGAAGTTTTGTGTTATTCCCATGCCATCATGAAGAAAAGACTAGGATGATAATGACGACTGTTTTGAATAATGTCATGCTTTGAATTACTTCATTACCACAAAAACACAGCAGATTGCTGTAGCAATATTTGAACTGCATCTTGACTATATGGCAAAACTATAAAAAAGAGATAAAAAAACCCTTTACCTGTTTCACTTATCAGTAAAAGTTTGCTCCCTCCATTGTTCAGTGTTGTGTCAAGCAGTAAAACCCCATAAATTTTAGTGCTTCTTGGCTTTTGAATATTTAACCTACTTGCTGTTTTTTCAGGGTCATGGGTGTTTAAAGATGTAGCGTCTCCAGCTAAACTACAGCAGTTCCTCTGTCACCTGATGACCCCTCCCCAGCAGAGAAGGAGGATCGGGAAGAGGAGAGGAGACCCAGGGGTCAAAATGAAAACAGATTTAATGAAACAGCAAAACTAACATTAATAACAATGCCAATATAACCTATAAAGTTTTACTCAGCCCAGTGAATGTACAGGACTCAAAAGAAACAGCCCTCAGGAGTGGAATGGTGAGTGAGTCCCTGCAGGAACAGGGAGAAGAAGAGGGAAGAGATGAAGCAGGATCAGGTTGAGCCCCCTTTACACTGAGCATGACATTTCTGGTCAGGGGTACACCTGTGGCCAACTCAGGTCAGCTGCCCTGGCTGAATCCAAACTGCTAATGGCCTGCAGACCATGGCTGGCCTGGGATTCTGTCCCAGAGAAACCAGCACACATGCCCAGAAAGATTTTTCCTGAAATACTTGTAAACCATGTAAAGAGAGTCATGTGGCAGGTTATGGAATCAGGTCTCTGCTGGGAGCATAACCCTGGCCAAGGTGCTGGTAGACCAGCCTTTTAGGAAGAGGGCACCTGAGAGCAGCAATAAGAGGAAGGATTTGGTTTTTTTACATTCAGTTTCTCACTTTTTCATGAACATTGACCTCTGGTCACGGGATGATTTACCCAGCCCATCCCTGTCTTCCCACTCTGCTTCTTGCTGCAGCAAACACACACCAGCCAGCAGGACCCACTTTCCAGCCGTGTCCATCCCTCCCAGCACATTAGCACATCTTTTCTCCCCTTCCTGCTTAAAAATCTGCTTGGCCAGCCAGGAACCCACCTGCTTTCAGAGTCTGTGGCTGCAGCCCAACCGATTACCTGTGAAAACGGCACCATGAGGTTCCTTGCTGAGAGGAGGCTGTATTAGAGACACTCAGTGAGGCTCAGTCAGGAAACTAAGTTTATTAACAAGAAGCAGGAAGCATCGTGTGTAAGAATATCTCTACACTTGCAGTACCTGGAGGGAACATTATCACTTATCAGCCTGATATTTCACTGCTGTCTTTCTTTCACAGGCTCTTGCTTCCTTCTCCTCTCACAATAGCCTAAACATGCTAAAAGACAATTGGGAAAATATCCCAAAAATGTTTCTAATTTGGATGAATTTTCAGGATTTTTCTGACCAGCCTGGTGACAAGAGAGAAAAGAAAACAAAGATAAACAGTAAGTGAAACACGGTCAGGCTAAACCCTGTGTACTAGGTCAAAAAAGGAACAAATCTCTGCAGGATTCCAAGGGGAGATTCTGTTTTACTGGTGTTTTTATGTACAGAGGGAAAGGCTAATAGAAGGTCTGAACAGAAAGGTTCATAGAAAATTGTCATCTATATGTGTTTGGGTTTTTTTTTTGAAGTAATAATTTGCAGGAGCCAAGGAAGGGGGTAAAACAGTAAAGGCCATAGGTAAATTGAAGGTGGGACAGTTTGGAAGAACTTTGACAAAATCACTTAAAACTGGGGTATGCAGCTTTGTCAAGACTGAAATGCACTCCTGAATTATGCCAGTTTTTGCCCAGATTTTGTTTTGGAAGAAAGGAAAAGGATGAGGATGAATGCTAACATTGAAAATACCATTGGGAGTAACACATATTTATTTTTCTTCTACAATTAATTTTCATTTAGATCAATTTTTCTAATTGAAATGACTTAATAGGTGGTCCATAAAATAACAATGAATATCAAAACAAACACTGTTGATCTAGAAAGTTTAAATTAATCCTAAATGAGTCCTTGGGGTATGTTTTCTTTTGCAAAGACTGATGTAATTTTCCATGCTTGGTTTTAAGCCAGACTGGAAGCAAAGCTGAAAAAAGACAATGCTGGGCAAAGTGTAATTTCCATCATTTGTCCAGTGATGGTCTCTGTGTGGAGCAAGACTGTAGGATGCCTGCTAGGTTTGAGCTCCTCTCCAGTTTGGTCTCAAGACTGAAATACTCTCATGTTAAAAGGTTTCTTTTAATTTTGATTTATGTTTTGTTTAACGTAATGTCTGTTGTATCGATCAGACCAGAGGTCCATCTAGCCCAGTATCTTGTCATAACAGTGGCCAATAGAATGGATTTTCCAGGGAAAGGAGATAAAAAACAATTCATGAATAGACGGATTTCCTCTATCATATCAATTCAACCCTGGCAACAAGATCTTCAGGGATTTCTTGTTTTGTTGTTGTGCATGTTATTTAAAAATTGGGATCTAATCTAAGTCTTTGAGGACTTTAGTGCTGAGGCAATTTAGGCAGTTTAGGCAAGGTGCTGGTGTATCTGCAGAGCTTTTGGAGCATGGGCAGCATGAAACTGTGGTTCTCTGCATGAGCCTTATGGTCTGGTTTCAGCCACAGCCTCAGTAATTGAGAGTTTGTATGTGGTGGAAGTTGGTATGAACTGATAGCCTTCTTGCCATCCTGTCCATGTGTGGTTGCTTGACCCTGGCAGGATACCAGGTGTCCACCAAAGCCACTCTATCACTTCTTCTCCTCAACAGGACAGGGGAGAGAAAATATAACAAAAGGCTTGTCGATCAAGATAAGGGCAAGGAGAAATCACTCATCAGTTACCATCATGGGTAAAACAGACTCAACTTGGGGAAATTGATTTAATTTATTACCAATCAAGTCAGAAAAGGGTAATGAGAAATAAACCCAAATCTTAAAACACCTCTCCTTCACCCCTCCCTTCTTCCTGGGCTCAACTTCACTACAAAGTCAGTTCCCCCCACCCAGAGCAGTGCAGGGGGACAGGGAATGGAGGGTGCAGTCAGTTCATCACATGTTGTCCCTTCTGCTCCTTCTTCCTCAGGGGGAGGACTCCTCACACTCTTCCCCTGCTCAAGTGTGGGGTCCCTCCCATGGGAGACAATCCTCCATGAACTCCTCCAACAGAAGTCCTTCCCACAGGCTACAGTTCTTCATTAACTGCTCCAGTGTGGGCTCCTCTCTCCACAGGGTCACAGATCCTGACAGGAGCCTGCTCCAGCGTGGCCTTCCCACAGGCTCACACCCTCCTTCAGGCATCTGCCTGCTCTGACACAGGGCCCTCCACAGGCTGGAGGTGCATGACTGCTCTGCTGCTACCCCCATGGGCTTCAGGGGGACAGCCTTCCTCACCTTGGTCTTCACCATGGGCTGCAGGGGAATCTCTGCGCTGGAGCCAGGAGCAACTCCTCCCCCTCCTCCTTTACTGACCTTGGTGTCTGCACCGTTGTTTTCTCTCACACGTTCTCTCTCCTCTCTCTGGCTGCAACTGCTGTTGCTCAGCAACTTTTTCCCCTTCTTAAATATGATATCCCAGAGGCTCTATGCCTGTCACTGATGGGCTCAGCCTTGGCCAGCGGTGGGCCTGTCTTGGAGCTGGCTGCATTGGCTCTCTTGGACACAGGGGAGGCTTCTAACAGCTTCTCACGGAAGCCACCCCTGTAGCTGCGCTCCCCCTGCTACCAAAACCTTGCCATGCCAACCCCATGCCCCATGTTCCCCAGACAGACACTAGAGCTGTTAGGTTTGGCACGCAGGCGTGAGCAACAGCGAGCTGCAGCAGCACCTCTCCCCCCACTGAGGCAGGGGCAGAGGATGGCAGGGAGGCTGAGTCAGAGCCCAGGAGGCTGTTGTCATCTCCCAGCCTTGCAGACCACACCTCCCTCCCAGGCCTCAACTGGAAGGAACATGAATACAGAAAGTATTTCTGAAGGAACAGAAATCAGGTCATCCTTCATGCTGAACTACACCACTCTTCCCCTCCGAACTGATGCTCTGAGGGAGTTTATGAAATAGATTTCATTGTGGGCTTCAGAAACTAGTGCCCCCATTTTCCTCTTTGGGATGTGATTGACACTTACCCTGCCTTAAATCTATAGTCAAACTCTCAACTCTTCTTGCTGTGAACAATACACCTGAACACAGGGATATTAAGCCTAGAATTGGAGTTAAATGGTCAGGAAAATGCTTTCCTCACCCAGGACAGCATTGCCCTAGGGTCTGCAAGCAGCATTGTGGGGTTGCTTGTGCTCATGTTTGACAAAGGCATGTATGTGTGGCAAGATAATTAATCTTAGAAATTAGAAAGAAGCCTTAAAAAGATCTGCTTTCAGTGAACTTAAAGATGTGACTTGCCAATTCATCATGGTAGTGTTCCCTGTACTCATTTTGGAAGCTCTGCACTACATTTCTAAGATGTTTTATGCAATTTCCCAGGATATTGTGTCGTATCAGCAGAAATACAACATTATGCAGCTCTTAAGCTAAAGAATTTGACACTTCCGCTCAGCTTTAAAGAAAGTAGCATTGGTTCTTCTGATCCTGATACTTGCCAATAATTCAGGAAAAGCAGGCTTAGCCAAACTGTAGATGCAGCATTTTGCTGCTGGCTAGGTTACTGCCTGAGCTTTTCAATATATGCTTACGTGGAAACCGGATGCTCTTCAATGAGTTGACAAATTGCAGCAAAAGGAATGGTGAAATGTTGAGCATAGATATTTATCTGATCATTATCAGGAGTGCAGGTAGCTGGAAAACCTGTGAGAAGTAACAACAGGTTTGCAATTGAATTTGAACAGAGGACACATTAGAACATGTTAATATAACCACTTTTGTCTTGGAAACATGGAGAGAATTACCATGGAGGGTAGGTAGAGAGAAAGGAATAGAAAGCATTCTGAACAGAAACAAGAGAGAAATTAGACTAGTGAAATAAAAGGTAGGTGTAAACACCATTTCAGGGCTTTCCTCTGCTAGAGCTCAGAGCACTTAAAAAAAAAAAAAGCATAAAGGTTTTCTCTACAAGTAGAGCTGCTAAGGCAGGAGGAGAAAAATGGTTACCCAAAAGGCCAGTGCTCAAATCAGGAGCAGGATCAAGGCGTGCTGGCTGCGTTGCTCAGCCCCACAGTGCTCTACGAGACGCCGTCAAGCACATTTAGAAGATGGGGCTGCTCCACAGCAAAACAGGCAAAATATTTCTTTGTGAAACTGCTCTGTGAAAGCCCAACACAGTAACTCATCTGGAGGGAGAGCGGTGGGGAACTGCCACCAGTAACTCACCGTGGGAAGATAAGTTGCTGTGCTTGAAGACGGATCATCCCCCAGCCGTCCATTGCACTTTCTGCCTCAACTGCTGCTGTCTATGGAGAATGTCAAGTCCTTGGGGCCTCATCTCCCTGTATCTCCCACATGATATTGAGGGCCTGGCAAACACCTTCCCAATAAATTATTGTTATTGCAAGGAAGGGAACAAGCAGGGAAAGGACTTTGCAGTGATCCTAGCAACATTCTGCCTCCACAAAGCACATGTCGTGGGAGAATTTCAAAATGTTTCCAGGAGCCGAGGAGGCAGATGTAAGTTAGAAACCTTTGAAGGAGATGAATAGCAGGAAGCATCTCTAAAAGACCCACAACGGCATTACTGCAGAAAAAACAGCTGCAAAATGAGGTAATGACTCTTCAATACTCTCCAGTATGCTGGCACAAGTCCTCTGTGTTTCATCTCGCTATCTATCAATGTAGCGTTAGAAGATCTTAAAGTGTTTACAAGTGGATGCAGGGTCAGTCCAGTGGCCTCATGGGGTTCCTGACTCCTCTTTCCACAGGAGGCACACCAAGGCCAAGGTCATCCTTCTCCATGCACTCAGTAACAAAAGAACTAGATCCCACTGTGGGTTTGCTTTGGTTTCCCCCCCCCCCCTTTCCCCTCTCCTGGGTACTTACTCTAAAATTGCCTCCTGCCACATATTTCTTTCTTCTCAGATATTAAAAAATAATTAAAGTTAAAAATGAGGAACAGAGACAGGCTGGGGGAGGAGGAGAGAGGAAGGGAAAGCCCTGTCTCCGTGTCCCTCAAGAGCCAAACAGCACATACAAAATCATTGCAGCTCGATGCACAAATGACATCCTGATTTGTGAAGGACCTGAGCTGGCTCCCCCAGTGAGGCACGACCCTCCAGTGCCCTCACGTCCTGCTCCTTTCCTGCCCTGCTGCAAGAGGTTGTAATCTGCTGTCATCCAGGGCAGGATAGGGCTCGCGTGGAAAGGAAACTTCATTGGATAAAAGCTTCAGAGCTGATTGACTCAAGCAAGTGCCTCTTTATATAGAAGAGAGCTTTCTGCATGCAGGCAGCAGCAGAATAGATGGAGACCTGTCAAAGAGTGATGCATAGACAGCTAAGTGAAGCTCAAGCATTCATAAAGAAACAATGTTATCAAAGATGAATAGCTTGAAAACTGCTTTTACGAACATTTACACAGGGTTTCACCTCCTGGCAACACAGAAACGTCAAGGCTGCTCTGGGAAGCTGACTCATGGCAGAGCAGGAGAGCTTTACAGGAGGCTCACGCGATTTTTTTTCATCTGCAACAAGGTCTGTGCAGAGGTGTGTGTGTGGAGGGGTGGGGGTGCAGTACCAAGGAATCACCCTAAATTGGCTCAGAGAGGAGTTGTTTTCAGACTCCTTGCCATGCTTTATTAGTGTGGAAATTCAATAATCTCATTAATTACAGAAAATAATGTAAGGTGGATCTGCTGGGCTCCTGAACAATTTGAGCTCTCCTTCTGTGGGTAATTGCCAATGACATGTCTGAGAGAAATATCACAAAGATACATAACAAAGGGCAGCACAGCTTTACAGCATAGATCTTGTTGCTATGGGAACTTGTCTTTGCTCCCATCCTGGAGCTAGATGATTTATGTATGTGCGAGAGTTCCTTTATTTTCAGGCTTTTGCAAAAGAGAAAAAACCCTACCAGATCTCTATCCACATCTATCCATCTGGTTATCTATCCAGTTATCTAATAATTCTTTCTTTATTATAATTACCTGTCCATTATAATCTTTATCAATTGCCTCGTTCTTCCAAATATCCCACTCACTATCTACTTTTGGAGACCAAGATACAAGATAAGCTGAGGGAAGAAAAGAATGTGGACATCAGTTACTCTTTGTGCGTGCTGCGTGGACACGACTGCCGTTCAGAAGCTGAAGCCATGAGTCATGAGCTCCTACTGCCCTAGTCATGACCTCCATGCCCACAAGCAGCAATGTGACAACAGCATCTCCTTTGTTTCTTGAACCATAAAGAGAATGGTGAAGCAAGAAAAACCCTCAGATCTCACTCCTTGTGAAAGAGCACAAGGGTCTCCCACAGCTGTGCTGGGCATGGAAGGTGGCATACCAGGAGGAAATGCTGAACAGCGTGGAATGACCCTCCAAAAGACTGAAGTTGGAACATAGCTCCTATTAACGGACCTCTTTGATGTGATCATCTTGCACAGCAAGAGTCTGGATGGCCACCTTAGGTGGCCAGGAGGTGCTTGGCTAAAAGGTGCAGTATCTTAATTCAGAAACAGGCAGATTTGGCTGCAGCTTTTTGCTGTCTTTGCATTTCATGACTTATCAGGCATTTCCTGAGCAGCTCTTGGGTTAAGACATACCTAAATTTAACAGGAGGTCTTGTTTTTTTTTTTTTTTCGTGTGTAGTAGTATTTCTGGTAGGGTCCTTGGGTGCTCCAGTGGGACAGTATAAACTAACTGCACATCAGCAAGAAACTACCAAAAGCTTCATACTCAAAAAATAAGTATTTTGGAATTACCAGGGACACACCAAAGAAGATGTTCAAATCCTGATGTGATTCAGATGATTTTGAGACAAAAAAAATCATCCTGGGAGCTTCTAACTCTTCATTCCATATCCTTTGCAGTTACGCAAAAGTCCTTTAAACGTGTACATGTGTTTGTGTGGAGTATTGAGTGCAACAATTTGCAAGTTCAAGATACAAAATGGGAAACCTGACCATTGGCAATGTTCGGGTCCAGGTTCATCTTTATATCGATCAAAACAAAACCCTGAGAAACCACTTGACACTTCTCTTAAGTCTCAGCAATATATAAAGTGCGTGTTCACTCTTATTTTGCCACATGCTGTGGCATTACTCAAGGTCATTATTTCACTTGATCTGCAAACATGATGCTTGTGACTTTTTTCACTCAATGGCTGGAAACAATTGTCTTCTCAAAAGCACCAGAAAGTCAGGGCTTTAAATTTTGAAGGTAAAAAAAAAAAAAATAAAATCACATAAACCTCTTGATCTTGAAAAGAGAGAAAGTGAAATTCCATATTTATGAGAGTTCTCTTTTAGACTGGAAATTCACTGATCAGTGAAACCTCACTTTGCAAGTTCAGGGAGCTGATTACAATCCTGATCTAATCAGTTCTTTGCGGCACAGAAACCTCCTCCATATAGACCTCCTGCTTGACTTTTCCCCCCCTAGACCAGCTGTGGTCGAACCATCGCTCTGCCTACTTCAGAATGCTGAATCACGAAATGGAGCCTGCCTGTGAGGTCACTGATGAGCAGACAAGCCTCGTGGCGTTTGAAGCACTCTTGCTCTGTAATTTCTCAGGTCCTCATCATGTGGATGACACACTTGCAGGAACCATTTCCCTAATTCATGTCAAAGATAAAAGTTAATCCCTCGGCACAGCCGATCAGCTCTTCCTAACAGGGCTCCCACTCCCCCCACGAGTCTGTAGCCAAGAGCAACAGCTCACTCCTCCCCCACTTCCTCCCTCCCCATGAGTTTCAATTCCTTAAAGCTAATCAATATCCTTATTAATGTTCCAAAATCAATTATCCTAATAAAGCCTGGAGGGAGCTGAAGGGTTGCTATTCAGTACTCACCTTTTATTATCCTGACTGTTTATTTCCCCATTGATAGACCTGTCTAACTTTATGACAGATTACGGGTGAAGCTGCACTACTCAACACACTTGTCAGCCCTAGAGATACGTTGTGTTATTATTACTATTTTGAGAGCCTTTTGCTTACATTCCCTGGTTGTACAGATGCTTTAGAAAGAGTCCCTGGCTTTGGTCTGCTGGAATATGATAGGGAGTGCTGCAACTCCATACTGCACATCAAATAGATAATAATCTGTTATATCTATTCAATTATAATATTGCCCTAGGCCATGGCACTTTGTTTATGCAGTAGGCAGTGCTCTGTGATCTGCAGCAAGATTGCAAGACATATGGAGGGCAGATCACCTCATGGTAATACACAGCAAATCAGGTGACAGTGCATTCAGAAGCATGATCCCTAAAGCACTGATGGAGAATGGCATTCCTCTTCTAGTTAAATCCTGCTTTTCCACACAGAAATTACGCCAAGAGTCTGGAAGAACAGGAGAGAGACACTACAGTTCCTTGCAGAAGCACGGTGTCGTGGACGTGTTCCAGCAAGGGCAGCTCAGGAGCAGGGGGCACAGGCAAGCAGCATGGGAGGGGAGCAGTTGTAAATGCTCCTCCATCTTCTGAGCACTGAATTCGATCCCTAGCTACTCTACATGTCTACATGTATATTTTAAGGAAATTCAAGTGCATGGTTTTTTCTTCCTTCCTGGGCTTATTGATCAACCATTTAAGAGCACAGAGTAGAAGAGACTCCAGGTCAGGTTATTCTCTAAGAGCATTCCAACAAGAAGCTGAGGTAGGAAGGGAAATGAAAGTCTACAAATGAAATCAGGCCTTCCTAAGTGCCCTCCTTCCCCTTGCATGCAGTGTGTCTCCTGGCCAGCAGCCTGCTCCCCTCATCAATCTGCAGGGACCTCGTGGCAAGCAGAGCTGGGAGCACTGGGGAGCAGTTGTGCAGTCTCTCCCCGGGCTGGAGGCATCTTCTCCCTGCCTCCATCTTTAGACTAGCAGCTCTGAAGCACCAGGGGAAACTCCTGTGTCTGTCTTTGAAGAAAGGTGTCTGGAATGTTTCTCTCTGACAATCCCGGAACAATTTCTGTGCTATATACAGCAAGTCTTTTATCCAAAAGATGGCGAGTGAGTGGGGCAACTGACCCTGGAAGGACTGACAGAGGCCTTTCTTACTTACTGGGGCCACAAAAGAAAACACATCACTTCTTTTCAGTTAACCACTATTAGATAAGATCATTCACACCAGTCATCAAACTGATAATGAGACAGGCCCCATTTGAGGGAGATTATTGCTTTATTATGGAACGAGCATTTGGCAGATGTCTTGATTTTATAGAATTCATTTCACATTATCAAGATTTCTGTCTATCTTATTTGATTTAACATTTTTTAAGAGTGATTTGTCTCTTTCTAATGCTTAAGACCAGTGCAGTCCAATCAAGCAAATTGTCTGTAATTTAAAGAGTTCCTGGGGGATTCATAACAGCTATAGGACCTTTTGGGTTTTCTTCCAGAAAAAGAAAGAAAATAAACCCCAGAAGATACATCCTGTGCTAATGATTTCTCTCATCCTAGTCTTCTTTTATCCCAGCCTTTCCTGCCAATATGCCCATATAGCACAATTCCAGATAAATCAGAAATGCAGTGAAAAGTGGCATGAAAGCAGCGTCACAAAAAGAAAAAAAAAACTTGATTGAAGTTGTGAGCTAGTGAGAGAAATGTGAGCCCATCCGAATCTGAATTAATTAAAGATTTTATTAGCATCTGATGGCGCCCCAGGGAAAAGTAGGGTTTTTTTAATCCTCTCTCTGTTTTAAAGGCAAAATACTGAACAAAATCATTTAAGGGTCATGCCAAAAAAAATTGTTTTGAGGGTGACACAGCTGTCCCCTGGCTGTACCAAATTACTGGTGATGGCACTAACAAAGCCAAGCCAGTTGGGTATTTTTCTGTAGGAAGGAACTGGCAGGCCTGTACTGATTGGGAGCTTAGCTGAATAAGAAAATCAGTGCATTTTCAAATTTTACTGTTCTTTAGCTTTTGGAGTGTAAGGGAGCACTGAAAGCTTTGCATACCTAAAAAGCCCCATAGCATAGCACTTAGCAGCTGGCACCTCAGGTCCCTCCATATCTCACCACATTCAAGCCACCAAGGCAGCCAAGAGGATGAGCCCTCTCCTCTGCCACCCCCTTAAGTGTGTTGCCTCAGTTACATGGAGCCAGGGGTCCTCCAAAAAGAACCCCAGTTATGGAAAAGGGAGCTGGGGGAGGACTTGAGGGAGAGGAATTTAAAAACCAGCAGCCCCAAACAGCAGCAACACCTGAATGTGTCAGGAGCAGAAACACTGCCAGATTTACAGCGTTTGCCATCGAGCTGTGAAATCCAAGCCTCGCTCCCTGGACATGGTCTGCTGCATTAAGGCAGGAGAAAAGAAGCAGATAACTCCCCCTCCCACCCACCTCTCCCTTCTCTCCCTGTCCCACTCAGAGATTGGCCTTTAAAATAATGCATTTTCCTTCCAAGCAGAGAAGAGCTTACCCTAGACTCCAGAGGCTACATGCAAGACGTAGACAGCACTCTCACATGTCAGTAAGTGCTGGTGTTCGCTAGTGCAGTGATGCATTAAGGGTAACAACTAGAGCAAATCAGATATTTAAAGAAAAACCAATTCATAATTTATTTTTTCAAATAAATGCATTGGCTCTGTGTTGCAACACTTAGCTGAGTCATTATATGCCATGTTAAAAGGTGGATGCCAGTAGATATGTCACCAGAGATCTTACTTAAAATTCTACTAGTCATGAGCAATCAAGAGGAGCAAGAGACCTGAAACAGTAGAAGACATTGCATAAGTTATGGCCTGGTACAAGTTACAGCTTGGCTGAGTCATTTCCTGGGAGACTGGTTCAGCTTGAAAAGCCTTGGTGAGAGATTTGGCAGTAGGGTATGTTGAGGAGAACCAAAAAAAGAAGTGGATCCCATGTGGGGTGTGAAATAGCAGGTAGAGATGCTCTTTGGGGCAATGGACCCTCTGGAAAAAGCAGTAAGCAAGGAAACTGCTCAATACTGACCACATTTTGAGACCCAAGATTTCAAACTTGATTTGCAGAGATAAAATCATTTGCCAAAGAAACACCTGGTCCATTGTCAAAATCTCCAAAAGAAACTGATTTCAAAATACAGATCATTGGCTGACATCTCGGGCCAAAGTGTAGCAATAATCCAGCCCAGCCACACCAGCAGTTGCCAGTCCCCTGGATGCACAGGTTTTAAGCCCTAACAGTGCTTCACAAAAAAATTTAGACTTTGACCTTCATGCTTTAGAGACACACTCTAGCTGCAGAGAACTATACTACTTCAGAAAGCCCTTCTTCAAAGCATTTCCCTCAAAACCCCCCTTCTCCACTGTGTTTGAGAGGCTTGACCATTTGGGGCTGGTATGACCAATCCTGGCCTGGTGCAAGCGCCCTAGCACTCCACAAGGGCAACGCTGAGAGCAGCTGGGGCACAGCACCACTGCCCTCCTCAGGCTGTGCAACGTGTTTCCCAGTCTGGCCCCCGGAGGGTTAAAAAGGCTGATCTGTTTGAAATGAATAATCCCTGTAAAAAAATAATTTCTCTTGCTCTAAACAGGAGCAGAGCAAGACCAAAACAATCCTATCCACCAGCACCAGAGAACAAGAGGTAGAGACCTGGGAATTACTGTGCTGTGTTGCATGAGCTGAAGGGTAATATTTCAAAATATAGATTTTTTTTCTTTTTCCACAAGTATCTGTGAAGAGAATTGAAGGAAATAAGGATCCCTGTGGAGTCTAGACCTCAGCCAAACTAACCACCCATTCATGAAGCCCACAGCCCAGACCTTAAAACTGCTGTATTAAATTGCAGAGGACAAACTCAACACAATAACATTTGCTTTTGTTTCAGAGGATCCTGTGAGATTCTGGAGGTGGGAGCAAAGCACGGAAGAATGAGGAAGAGTCTTGTAGTTAATTATTTTTATTATCAACTGCAAACCACACTTTCAGTTTAAAAACTGTGATCTGTTCCACACCAGTACTATTGAAATATCATCTTCATTCTGTTTTTATTATTACTATTTTTTTCCACTTTCCATTTTACTCGATTCCTGATTGTTCTCCACTTTAGTAGCCTGGCTTGTTATTCTATTATCTTCCTCAAGAGGCTTTTATGTAGACTCTGTAGGAGGAGATGGAGGCTTCAGGGGGGAACTCCCTGCAACAAACCCTTTCCTATTATTTATTTTTTTTTGCATTTTGTACACTTATTTCAATAATAAACACATGACATCAGGAGAAGCAAAAAATAAAGACTAGAAAAGTTAGCTTTGGTTCAAGAAACCTTAAAGTGAACAAGAAGAATTGAGTCTTCTTGTTTTAACATGAGTAGCCAGGACAGTAAATGAGTTGTCATGCTTTTGGTGGACATCTTGATTGCTTTAGTTTCAGTCTATGGAGTACATGGATAAGCAGTTTTGCAAACAGAGGCATGTTGTAGCACTTGTCTCAGACTCCAAGGGAGGTGTCCTTCACTGTGGATACCTCTCTTCATGCCAGGATAGCTGGGCACATCAAGCAGCATTTTCCTTAGGGTTTCCAGATGGCCACAGTAACCAGCTCCCTTGCTGGCTTGGGTAAGGTATCCCTAGGGGACACAGGAGTAGTACCCCCATTTTACAGCTTAAAAGCTTAGTTTATTTGTCTAATTTGAGGCAAAGCAAGAAACCTGTGGTGGGACTGGGGAGTGCACTCCCATCCCAACCCCAGACAGATGGCCAAGCCAGCAGCACCACTGTTCTTTTACTCTGAGCCTTCAACAACAGAGAAGCATAAAATGAATTTACTTCTGCATATGAGCAGATGCTGGAGGGGAGATTTGTTTTCCTGTTCTTTTTGCAGTATCTGCCTAGCTCTGCTGGAGGCTGAGTAAATGAGATAAAATACTGAACCAAAGCTGCAACACCCACTGATGGAAAATTTTTCTTGGCCAGTGCTCATGGCCACCTTCATTTTCTGCAGAGAAGGGAGTGTCTCATACTTAAACACTAGAAAACTCTAAGTTTGCCCCAGAGCCTGATAATTTCCCACAGGCCAGCCTACACATAGCAAGGGAGCAGCCAACTAATAAGCAAATTTCAAAACTTTCAATGCAGATGGACTCTCAAAATAGGATGGAGGCAGTCCTGTCTTCATTCAGGCCTTGGTGGCCTGATGACCTTCAGTTGTCTGAAAAGCAAAACTCCTGCTTGCAGAACCAGCACCAAAGCCATCTCTATGGGATAATGCAACAGTCACTCTCATTCTCAGCTTTGTATTAAATTGCAGCATGGGCCACATTGACAGACAAATTAGCCAAGTCAACATTTGAAGGATTCTCGCTGCTAATGATCTCTGGTCCATGAAGACAAACTTAAAGGCTTCAGGCTATAAAAAAGCACTGCAGATGAGGAACCCAGCTGTTGATACAGCTGGCATCAATAAAGCATTTGTAATGTATGGTCCAAAAGATCTGTGTATAAGGCACACTGGTGTTGAAATCATGTAAGTCAAGGGCTGTGTTGTTTACGTACGCTCGGCAGTGGAAGTTCCCTCAGCGCTCCTTGCTGTACAGCCAGCCCAGCCTACCAGGCCTGAAGAGGCTGCAAATGCACACTTGATAATGCACACGGTTCCTTCCCCCCAGCAGGGATAACACTGGGGGATTACAGCCACATGGAGGGGAACAGCCAGAGGGAGGAACAGAAGATGATGGTAATAGCAGGGTCCTGAAACAAAACCAGACTTACCCTCGGTGAGGAAACAGGAGCAGACCCAGACTGCTAACTTAAGTGTACTTGAATCTTCAGTGTGCATTGCAAAAAATAGGTCTCCAACACTTTCACAGCAATGAATGTAATATATGAGGAGGGGGGCTGTAAGTGCATTCCTCCCAGCTGAGCTTGGTGCTCCACCACTGCTATCAAGTATCTCCAGGGAGGGAACCACCTGGGGTCCTAGGGCCCTGCCCAAATGTTTCAGCTTCACTGCACAGCTGAGATGCTAAGGGACTCTACTGGAAAATGCAATTGGAGTAAAATACAGACTCAAGGAACAGAACAAAGGAAACTAAGACAGGAATCATCTCCTTTGGGTAGAATCCAAGGAATTCCAGAACCACAGCAAAGGGCAAGGCAGGGGCAGAGTCAGAAAACAGAGTTGCAACGGAGATAGCTGAAGTCAAAGAAACCTGAATATAAGGTTAAGTGGTGACTGTAGCAAGGTTAAGAGAAGAAAAGATGAGGTCTTGAACAGGGCTAGAAGAGGCAGATATTGGATACTGGGTTACAGGGAAATTAGAATGCCTGAGTGTCTACATTTAGCTTGTATCTAGAGCTATACTACAACAGCTCCTCTATCACCCAGTGACCCCTCAGCAGCCAAGAAGGGGAATCAGAAAGAGGAGACTCTCATGTTGAAATGAAAATGGATTTAACAAAACAGCTAAACTAGTACAAATGCTTTAATAAGGTAAACAAAAGTATACTCAGCCCAGTAGAGCGGTTACAACAAAAATGAAGGTAGTCCTGAGGAGCAGGAAGATGAGCCTGGTCAAGAAGAACCCAAGCAGGAAACTCTCATGTTTAGCAAACTCCCCCCTTTATACTGAGCATGACATTTCTGCTTGGGGATACACGTGTGGCCAACTCAGGTCAGCTGCCCTGGCTGACTCCAAACTGTTAATGGCCTGCAGACCATGGCTGGCCTGGGATTCTGTCCCAGAAAAACCAGGATACTGTGGCAAAATAGTCTTAGGCACAAGAGTCTAAAACAACACTGTGCCAACAGCTATTTTAATCAGTGGTAGTGCTGCGAAGGATGTTGGAAAGCCTGTCTCCTCTGAGCTGGTGCAATTGTGTGCTTGCTCCTGTTTGACCTGCTTCCACCTGGGACCAGTGAGGCTGAGTTGCATGGTAAGACTGAATCAGGCCCAGCAACATTTACTTGCCCAGTACAGGAAGGGATTTTTGAGGATTGATTAGCTAATATTTACCTAGAGCTTTAAGCATGTCAAGGGCTTGGTTTAACTAGGCTTTTCACTGCTATACAGTGGCCTGCAGCTAAAAAAAAGGGGCAGAATAAGTTGGCAAACAGGGTCTTAGCTTGCTGGGTTACAGAGCTGGACCTGTCCTCTTATCCAGCTATGTAGGAAGGGTTTACAATGAAGCTAAAATATTTTTTCAAGAGCTCACTCTTCAAGTCCCAAAGCAGGCTTGCTGCAACTTTGGAAACAGCCAGAGATTTCTGGGGGCTGCAGGACCTAGGACACAGTGAGTCTGGTTCAAAAGTGATGTTGGAGGAGCTGTACCAGGACTTTCTGCTCTGTCTAACATGGATGCTAAACCCACACAAGCTGTTGCAACCTGCTACACACACAGCATCCCATGGACACATGGGTGGGAGGGAGCTGTTACTGCTGATGTTCACATGGTATTTAGGAAGAGATGCAAAAAGAGCCATAAGAAAGTTTCAGGGCTGTTCACCGCCCTTGTTCTGGCCAGGCAGGGCTTTCTTGGCTCTCACTGAAAGCCTGTTTTCTCCTGCCTTTTCCCTCTCCACCTTCCACAGCTTCCTTCATCATTGCTGTTCAGGTCTCCTCCTCGCTGCTTTCTTCCTGGGGCAAAAACCCCTCTCAGGGGCTGGCGTGGAGGCAACCCTTGCTTAGCCACCACAGGAGTGTATGGAGAAGGGCTCACTGGCTGCCCCCCACCAGTCTGCCTTCCCTGGGGACCACCTCGAGCTGTTACCTGGACAGGTCTGCTTTACGTCTCACCCAACTGCTCTGGCTCTCAAACCAGAGATGGATGTTGCTGAACAGGCCTGGAATTCCTCAGGCAGCAGTTGTCACTGCTAATGCCTGCTTCGTTATGGAACTAATTACCCTTCACCTCCCATAAAAATGCGAAACCCCTTGCTGCCCTCTGGTAACTGGGAAAGTGGGTCAGGTTGGATGATAATCGGCAATGTCTGACTCTTAAAGCAGGAACTGCCACAATCAAAGAGGTGGTGGTGGTCTTCCAGGGTGGTATGTGCATTTCCCTTGCCCCGGGCGTGATGCACTGGTCTGCCCTACACGCTCCACAGCATGGCTCCATGCTGATGCTGCAGGCGTGGTGAGCAGTCAGTGCAGGGGCAGAGCACAGCAACATTGAGGTTTTAAAAGCTTCTTGGCTTGTCTTTTTCCATGGCAAAGCCAGATACCTGGCCCAGAGGCCCTGCTGTCTGTCTCCACACTGACAAACCTTCCTGAAAAAACCTGAACTACAACATTTGGTTGGAGCCAAATTACTTTCCCAGTGCTTCCCAGAGGGACTAGACTAGTGAGAGGAGAGATGTCAGCGCTGTCATTGGAGGACGCAGAGTGTGTCTCACAGGAGACTCCTTAGCTGGGAAAAGGAGAAGGAAATCTGGGCTTTTCTGTCTATGGGAAGATATGTTGAGTATCCACTTCAACCCTTTGTCATCAGGGGGAAGAAGGGGTAAGGAAAAGAGAAACAAAGCTGGTAATTAGCTTCCTTGGGTATCCCAAGATGATTGCAGTTCAAAGCGTTTGGTCAAGACCTTGCTACACGCTTTCTCACTGCACTAGACAGCGTGAAAGAGGACGAATGAGTGAGAAAGCAAGCAAACTGGAGAGTTCGTCTCATGGTTAATTAAGTGTCTGGTGCTTAGAGGAGCAATTTCTCCAGCTGCCTCTAGATGGAAAGGACACTTGTGAGCATTAGGAGAGAGTCCTGTAGGTAGCATCTCAATAAAGCCAACACACTGCAGCAAAGAAAAAGAACAAAGAGGAGAGGAAAAAGAAAAGAAAAAATTAAACTTAGTGTCTCAGCTGCAAGGCTAGAGACGGCTCTGGAACTCCCAGCAAAGCTGGCTGGGTTAGGGCTCTGTTTCCATGGGAGATAGATCACAGGAGGTGTCTGGCCAGGCAATGAAACCAGTTTCCTTGGAAGTCACAGCCAAGCTGTTCCACCTCTCCTCTACCCTCCTCCCCCATCTGTGCTCCCAGCCTTGCCGTTGAAGGTAGATGTTCTCAGTGCAGTGTAAGGGGATAACCCTCCAGTGCCTCTCTGTGGTGACAGCCCTGTGCTCTACCCACTACTGTGAAAAGGATGTGGCAGGAGAGGACCTCCCAACAGCACTGCTCTTGCTGGACAGACAGGTGCCTGGGGAGCCAAGAGCTGGGAACCCGCATTGTCTGGTGGTCCCTCAAGGAAAACCATGTGCCATCTTGGGCTGAGTTTTGGTTGCTCTGCACTGAATGTATCAGTCTTCTGAGATGATGTAGTGAGAGTCTGTGGCAGGCATGGTGCCCTTCCCAGGGATGGCCATAGCCATTGCCACTCCTCCACTGGCACAAGGACGCATTGGATTAGGTCTTTAGAGGCAGACCCACAAAGGCATTGACCTGCCTGACTCCCATCTATGTTTTGAGCACCTGTATATATTGATGGAAATTCAGAATGCCGTTACTCTTACGAGGTAATGCCCATACTGCTTGTGCCAGCTCATAGCCTTGGCTGCCTCCCGGGGCACTGGAGAGGGGTACAGCTTCTTGCTCATCTTCAGTCTCTCTAATTGTGTGCTACCATGGAGCAGAACTGAAAATACCAATATACATGTGGAGATACTGTTACTCAGCTCCTCCCAGACCTGACCTCGGTAGGAAATCAGAGTGCTGAGCCCCTTGTGATTCCTCTCCTACACTGCCTGCCAGAGAGCAGGAGCTGGTGTCAAGTAAACAGAGAGAGGATGTCTGTAAATTAAGGGAACACTGAGAAATGTTTTAATACAGAATAACAGAAATTGCCTTCTCCTTCATAAACCATCCTAAGATGTGTAGCTCACAATGCATGATAGAGACAGGTACAAATGCCTCCGTGCACTTTGGTTTATAAGTGGCTTTGTAACAGGTGTTATCATCTTGTCTGCTCAGTATTTTAACATCATTCATTTGTGCCATTGCAACGTGGCACAACAACGCATCTTAGAATAATTTACTGGGAAGAAGCAATTGCTATGAATCACATCATATTGTCATTATGAATAAAGTACATCTACATGCCGTGCCTTCAAGGAAAGTGTGGAGGAGACGTGCTCACCATTCAGCTTCTCACGGACTCACGCTTACTTTTCTCCTTTCATTTCAGTTGTTCTCAATCTGCTCCTGCACAAATAATCACATCCCAAGGCTTGAAGGGTTTTTTCCCCTCCCTTTTATTCTTTCTTCTCTTTGTTTACCAGTTGTGAAGGATGGCTGACCATGACTTGTGGGCTTCACGGAACAAAGAGTACAGCTTGCTGCTGCTTGTAGATGGATGCTTTCATGATTGACTTTAACAGAATCACAGAAAAAGTCAGGTTGGATGGGATCTCTGAAGGTGATCTAGTCCCATCCCTGCTCAAAGCAAGGCTAACCTGCTTGCTGCTGACTTTCTAGTACGTCAGCCTGGGAAATTGAAACCTGCAGGGACTTAGAAAGGATGAGAAGAAAAGGGAAAATCAGAAGAACACTTCACACTCAGCAGCATTAAGTCAAGGTACTGTCCCTAGATTTGGGTATGCTGACCCTGTCTCTGCCTGGTTCACAGTGATATAGAATATGTATTTACTGATTAATGAATGAATGGATGAATTTATAGAAATCCCAAACCAAGAAATGCTGCTCTCATGCAGAATAGAATTAGACCCTGAGACTGCCAGAGCATTGGCTTTCAAGCCCCAGCCACCTCTTTATTCAGCATGAGCCCTCGTTTTTCAGCACTAGGGTTTTAGTTTGAAAACAAATGTTTTGTCCCAGTTCCATTTCTGAAACACAGGTCCTCCATACTTTGAGTTTTCTCTGTCACAACTGGGATGAAAAACTCAAATCAGGAAGCAAAAGACAATTTTCAAACCTCAGTAGCTGACACAAAACAAAACTGGTATTTTCACTTTCTTTACTCATTGTTTTGAGATATCCTCCTGATTTTTTATTTCTCTCCCCCCTTCCTTCTTCATTTTCAATCTGGTCTCTCTCTTGCTGACAATTCTGCCTGGCTGCTATCCAACAGGCCTGTCCAGTTTCTCCTTGTACAAGCATATAACACAAAAGAATACAAAGAAGACTGGAAATGCAATTATAAAACTGTCTCTTCTGCCCAGGCACAGGTTTTTTTTAGACAGCAACGTCCCTTTCAGCACAGTTGGAAGGCAAAAAAAAAAAAAAAAAAAAGTAACTAGTGGCTTTCTGAGCAATGTCATTATTTATTCTGGATGAAATGTCCTGCAGGAAACTTTAATTAGACCATATATATGATAAACTAACAGAACAGGCTAAAGGAAAGGAAAAAAAAAAACAAACAAACAATCAGAACCCTACTAAAAAGGATAGTGGTGCAATTACCTATATTCCTTAAAACCGTAGCTCTTGAGGTGAGCACAGTTTATTCAGAATTCAGGAGCTGAAATGGGGGCACACACATTGAAGTTGAAAATGGTGCGCACACACATGCACACATTAAGTTTTCAATGAAACAGCTTTTCACTGGATATTTGGTCTTTTCAACTCAAAGAAAGTTTTGGAAAATGCCTCCTGATAAACAAGAACTGTCTGTGAAATCAGAATTCTGCAGTATTCAGTCAGTATAAGAAAAGCTTTAAAGTGATGTGGAAGAAATTCTTCCTTGTCAGAAGTTCTGTAAAATATACATGCGTGACTTTTGCATGTGCATGCATGTGTATCAATACATGTACAGGCATATGTGTATCTGTACAATGGATCATTTATTTTATGAAAAAAAAACTTTTAAAACTGTCAACTATACTGCTTAATTGCAGAAAAGTAGGCAAAAAAATTGTCATAAGATCAGCACTGTTTGAAAATACAGGATCAGCAATTAAGAGAAATAGCCAACCCACCAACTGCTGAGCAGCAATCTATAATCCATGTTGCAACATTCTGCTGATGCCTCATGCATTCTTCTCCAATATTCCTCATACAAAAAAAAATATCATTTCAGATCTCAGGTGGATATCCCTCAAGAGTTCCCTTCCTAAATGGTAATAATTATAAGCAAATATACAGAAAAAAAAAAACAGAAAATATAGAAGAAAGATGAAAAATCAGAACGAGGGGACTGTGAGGTGGGGGACATGCTGGACCTATTTATTGCTGGAGAAAGGACTGTGGAGCATGATTTCTGTCATATGCAGCATCTCCTACATTCCCCTGAAGAGGAATGGGTCTCTTCATTTAGCTCATTGCACTCAAACAGAAGGCAGGTGTAGAGCCAAACCCATCTTCAGGTATTCAGCTGCTTTGAAATGGGAGGAGGGACTGGGGAGCACTGCACAGGGAGGTGTTTTAAAAGCTGCTGACTGCGGCTTTCGTGCGCATCATGCATCTGCCCTGCCAGAGGCCAAGAATTCCAGCAGAAAAAGGAGTGTTCAGTCTCATGGTCTGTAATCTCTTGGGGATCTGTTGTGGTGAGATTGTCATCCAGGCATCTCTCTAACTAGTTATCTTTCAGATGGAAAGAGAAGGACAATTGTTGGTGGATTTTAAGCTATTAGTTGGCAACAGTAGCAGCTTTTGAGATCCCCACTGAAGCTACTATTGAGCTGATACAGACTGATGCCAAAGATCATTGAGGCAATCTGATTTATGGAGAGAGAAAAGTAAACTGTTACTAAAGACAAACAAACAAACTTCCACTAGGGCTGATGTGACAATTTTCCATGAATCACCTCAGGTTTTGACTGCTTTTTAGGCATTCGGGAAAGGGAAAGTAAGGAACATAGCTGTTACTTCTTCCTTACGTGGCTCCTGAGCATTAAATGGTGTATGGGACCAGTGGTGCCCAAAACATGTGGAGGGTTCAAATTTCAAGTGCTCCCAAATAACAGAGGTATCTGCACCTTCTGACATTTGACTATCTGTCACATTTAATGCACTAATACAAAGATGACAGCCCCTTGGCACCCCATATGTTCAGCCTCTCCTGTGAGCATCTTGTCGAAAGCACATTCTTTTGGGGAACCTATTGTAGCCTATGCAGCTCTGGGGTTTTTCTCTCTTTCTATACAAGAATTGAAAATGAAGTCTTAATAATTTCCAGATACCTTGGAATAGCTTTGTGCACCTAAGGCAGTGCCTTGGAGATACCAAGGTGTCTACACCTTTGCAGCCTGACATTCCTCTGTGTGCTGCACAGGCAACCTTTGGCTTCATTTAACCAAGAGACAGCAGTAGAGTAAGATTCTGGGGAAGAAGGACTTTGGGTTGCTTCAAACATGCTCCAGTCCTTACTCAGCACAGCATCTAAGCCTGTGCTTAAGGATAAACACATGCTCCAAGTTTCATTACCTTACCCAGGATTTAATCCTATCAGTTTAAGCATATGATTATGAACTCTGCTGAATTCAGTCCTTGAACTCACAAGCCTATTCCAATAGAGGAAAGGCAAAGATCACCAGTGCTTTAAGAGGAGAAAGACAGGGTTTCCAGCCTTCATGCAAATATCCCAATTGAAAGAGAAAAAGGGATTTCAAAGAGAAGTTTAGAAAGGATCTGCTCTGTCAGCAGTGTTGGCTCCGGCTACTGCATTTTTCAAAGTATAACATGAATGTGGTGTATTAACATACAGGTAACATACAGGCACATTCATTGGATGTATATGCAACGTGCCTTCCTACTACACATTGATTCCTGTCTGATAACCATAATATGTACTGATAGAAGGTAGCAGAACCTGAAAGGAGCCTGGCTTATCAACCACAAACGTCTGGAGGAATCAGAAGCTGAAATCAAAGGATAATAATATTTGCATTTTTAAATGGACCTGCCACTTGCATTAAATCACAGGTTGTGTCAATCTTGCTGCCATTCCCCGTAGCTCATCACATTTTACATTCTCAGACATCTTTAGCTGGGGAAAGGAATGAAGATACGTGTGAAGGTTAGTGTGATGAACTGTGTGTGCTGGGGAGTCGGCAGCATCTGAGGCTCACTGCGTTTTGCTCAGTCCCTCTGCAGAGACACTGCGTTCGTACATGTGGAGGCACACTCTGCAAGGTGAACCACCCAAATCCCAGCTCTCCTCACCCTCCTGGGATGACTTTTGGCTGTGCCAGGCTTTACACTGCCATTGTGTCAATACAAGCAGCTAGAGCGGCCCGTGTGCCAGCGGTCACAGGCACTCCAAAGCGGGCACCACTCTGCAGTGATACAATATTCTGTGTTAATCCACCTTGCAAGCACCTGAAAGGACTTAACTACATGTACTGTACAAGCACCCCGCTGAGACAGTGGGAATAGGAACAGACCTGTAATTACCGAGTAAAGACAATGAAATCACACGTACTCCCACCACCTGCGGTTCTAAATGAGGAGAAGTGTTAGTTACACTGTTGTATTTCTATAGCATCTCAGGAGAAAAAACAGAGGGTGTAATGAGCTACTAGACTTGAGATAAGCTTATAAGAGGCAGAATTAAAGTGCATTCACAATTTACCCCAATCCACTGCTCTGCAAGGGGGGACATGGAGGGAAGCACAATTAAACATTTGCATTTCCCCTTTAATTTGGGGAATGAGCAACACGCCTGAGAGAACAATTTTGTGTTGTTTCACAGACCCCAGCCATTGCCACCCCCAAATGGAATGGCACACACCATGGTGGCTGGAAACTTTTGCCATGAGATTGTAAAGGACCTGAATCTGGGTGGATTAGGCTGAATTTTTTTAGTGCTAGGTGCCCACTTTGCCCTAAGCGGCAGGGGTGACTTCACAGAATAGATAGAACTGTTCTTTGAAAGACACCTACAGAAGATTAACCTTTCTTTTTACACAGGCTTAGGAAATCTTAAGAACATGAATATGAAAATAGAATGGTGAAAGAAACATATTCCCAGAAGCAGGTTCCTCTATGAAGACTCTCCCAAGGGGAAGACTCATGGGTTTTTTGTGTGTGTGTGTGGTTTTTTTTTTTGTTTGTTTTGTTTTGTTTTGTTTTGTTTTGTTTTGTTTTGTTTTGTTTTGTTTTGTTTTTTCCCCCATGTTTTTTAATGCTTTATTTTCAGTACTTTTAAAGGAGTACTCATTTTGAAAGCTTTTTCCTTTGTTCACATCTTTTTTTTACTATTGGTTTGGTGTTCTGTTGTTGGGAGCCCTTTTAGGTGAAAGGGATTAACTGGCTTTTCTGGTGGAAAGGTCTTTCCAAAGAGGACATTGCTGCAGTATTTCCTTTTGATGCTCAAAGTTTACAGTCAGTATGTCTGGAATCATCATGCAGCCTTTTCATTGGAGACTAAAACTAAGGCACAGCTAATTAAAAAGCAGTCAAATATGCATTTTCTTATAGGCAAAAGAGTGGGGCAAAATCACAGTCCACATTACTTTAGTCATTTAATCAACAGGACTGTTCAGTTGAAGCACCTTCTTTGGTCAGTGGGTAAATATTTTAATCCTTTCTTCAGATGGGGCAGGTTAGAGAAGCCTCTTTATAAGTGTATTGTTAGATTTCTGAACAGAAACGTCTGTGGATTCAAAACTGAGCTTCTGACACTAAAAATTGTGCTTTGGCCTCATTCTAAGGCAAGAGAGTTAATTTGTTCTGGACAGACAGGCCCTTTGGAAAACATTCACTTAGAAGAAGAAGGGAAAAACCTCCTTGAAAGACATTTTCTTTATTCACAGAAAACAGAATGTCATGGAGAAAATGATGAGGGAGTGTGTGTGTAATCATGTATTTATTTATCTGAATCCCACACTGCAAATTTTGTAGGTACAGAAGATGATGAGAGAGATAAGGCACTGAAGTGATTGTTTAAACTGAAATTGAGTCTCACCCACTGCAGAGTTTAAATTAAACAAAAATAACCCAAAGCAGCAATGTAATAACCTTAAGTGAGCCACTTTTTTAAGCAGCTTATACATAATGGAATTCTCTCAGCTTTTTACAAATGTTCCACATACGTTCAGATAATCATCAAACTGATGGGCTTTCCTCTCTGCCAGCTGAAAATAAACACTGATCTCCAAACGTGACCGTATTCTCTTTCTTTTTGCCATACATCCAGCTGCTATATATTGTTCTTTATCAAAGTATCGAAGTGCTTTCAGTAGACCAAAGCATCCTGGTTTTATAGATACATAAGTATGTTTTATAGCCACTATAAGGATTCCTATGCTACAGTACACTAATGGTTCATCCAAGCAAGATACTCTGGCTATAACCGTGATCAGTGCTGGATGTTTCAGTGTAAAGAAGGGCTCTAGTGTCTCTCTGAACTAGGTAACCTATAAATTGTTTAACATTACCAGTGCTGACTCCTTATTATTTTCTTTTGGTGAGTGCCACTGTAGAGATAATAGGCCAATAAAATAATTATTCGTAATTGTTAACTACCATTTTCAGCTTCAGAGACACAGAGTAAAAGCAAATAGCAACACAGAAAAAAAAATAAATTGACAGATAAGGAGGAAGACTATAACAGGGAAATGGATACGAGGCAGAGGTATAAATCTCATCACAGATGGGTCTGAAACAGGACTCCAGACACATCTGGTCTGTGCAGACATCAAGGACCTTGAATTTATTAGGGTGTACCCTACCTATTATCTCATTAGCCTATGTATGCAATTGTAGCAGAACTATCTAGATTAGCCTAGCCCTGAAAAACCAGTGGGAACAACCCATTTTCTTTAGGTGGTCAGTTTATCTGAGAGGCAAAGGAAACACCTTGATCTAGATGGCCGCACTTGGGACGTTGCCGAGAAGAGATTTAGACCCTTTGACTTTGCAGAACCAAGTGGGCAGCAGCAGCAGAGCTTAGGAATGCGCTTGCCCATGCTCTGCTCTGCAACACGTCCCCAGCAGCACCGAGAGCCGCTCCTGCAGCGAGCTGGCTGCACGCTGGCCTCGGAAGCTGGCGCTGCACAGCCCCGCAGCCGGCGCGGGGCAGCACAACGCCCCACGCCAGAAGGGAAACGTGGCTCCTGTGCTGGCACAGTCTCTTTTTATCAAAGGGAAGAGTGCAGAGACTTGAAAGAGACTCCCCGTGACTGCATAACGCAGTGTCAGTTCCTCTAATGAGTGCCGATCCTGAGTGCATGATGGGTAATTAGTGACTTTGATACCTGTAGGGAGCAGGTCATGATTTTGCTGTCAGGAGCTTCAGTGCAGGAGACGTATCATTACTCCAGTCAGTGCTGCTTATTACCATACCTGCTCAGTGCAATTCCATAGTGCTTTCAGGGTGGAAAACAACAATGCTGCGTGCGGGTTGGAGAGTTTTTCTCTCTGTCTCCCCCTCCCTCTGATAATTTTTGTTTTCTTGGGGAAAATGAGAGCGCTTCTGTGTTTTCACACAAAACTGTCTCACTTATAAGGAGATGAAAATGAGGGAGGGAAGGAACCTGACAAGTATCCACTGAAAACAACTCTTCAAACCAACAAAGCACACCCACAATGTGCCTAGATCAGTAGAGATCAAGAGAAGATGATGTTACTGTGATGTCTGTGTATGCATTTGCCCATCTTACTTGTCCAAGATAGGAACAATACATTCCTGTTAGATACATCCCAGGAGGCAGAGGAATTCAGCAGACATCCCCAGTTATTTTCATAAAACACTAAAGGAGTCAGAAAGATAGATGAAAAGAGAAAGAAGAGGTGTTAGAAATGGGCTAGGTTACATCCTTGGGGAAGGTGAGGTAGTTCCACTGGCCCCAGTTCAGAAAACACTTAAACATGCAGGCTGCAGCTCTCTGCTGAGCTGTGATGGACCACCGAGTGTCTTCTTGTCTCCATGTGTCTGGGAAATACTGGCAAAGCTCCACCAGAGATACACAGTGCACACATATAGCTGGGGATGCAGGACACATGCCAGGCTGTGCTGGGATCCGTGGCACTCATCAAGGTTAATGAGGGTTGGCTAGTTAAGTCACTGAGGGCTGAGTTATACACATATCTCAGTACAGTGCCTGAGATACGTAATTTAGTAACTGACAGTCAATCTCTTTCTTAATTTTAAATACAGTAGATAAGGTGTGAGTGCAATCTTTTGCAAAAATGGGATGAGAGGGAGAAGGAAGAGATTAACTCAGAACTATCTGTGCATTTGCCATGGCTCACGCATGCTCGCTTGCTTTAATAGCTTTTCCTAGTGTGGAAATGCACTGGGTGATTTATTTCCTTTTCATAAATAAAAGATTTGGGATGGAAGAATGGCTTTTTTCTTTTATACAAGCTATTACACCCTAATTGTTGAAGTGAACATCTCAGTTTAGCTTCCTATGGACAGATTTAGCTTACTCTAATACCTGCTCTCTGGAGAGCTGCTGTTGACACCAGTGTTTGTGCAGCCTCTGTCCTGGAGCATTTGGATACCTCAGTATCATTTGTGGTCATTTTACTCTCATAGGTCCCATAAAAATTGGAGGATAGGATGGATTAAGTCACCTGTCCCAAATTCAGGGTAGACTGTGAGGTGGAGTGGGGAATGACTCCGTGACCTCCGGAGTCCTGGCAGAGTGCTGGCCCCACCAGGCTCCCCAGCCCTTCTCCATGCAGGAGCACAATGTCTGCATCTCATTGTATCTCACCCTTCCCAGCTATGCCAAAAGGCAGCAGAAACCATTTCCCAGGAGCAATACAAAACTAGCAGGGTGAGCACCGTCCTAGCCCACCAGCGTCCCAGACAGCTCCTCTCTGGCGTGTCCTCACTTGAGGAAGATGTGCCAGGTGAGGACTCAGCCTTCCTCATGATTTCTTTTCAGTTAGAGCATACTGGTAGCAAAGTTTGATAAGGGAAATTTGACCTTCTGCTGTCTAAACAAACTGCAATTTCCAGGTTCGGAAGCTAGTCTCTTATCAGTGATGCATTTCTTGTCTGGAAGAAGCAGATTCTCTATCCCAGGTTATTCTCTGTGTGCAGAATGTAGTTACACTTTCAGTTGTTTTTTCCTCCAGTGTATTCTTCATTATTGCTTACTTATAACATCAGAGTCATGAAACTTTTCCAATAATGATCCTGATAATTATAGCCAACTCATTCAGTCTTAACCGACCAGTGATTGTATCCTGATTAAGGATCAATGGGAAGTTAAAAGAATATATTTATTAAACTCAATAAGGATAAGTTACTAGTTAATGATGTGAAAATTATGTCACCAATAACTGTGTAATTACATTCTTATTAATGCATTCAAACATCTTGCAATTTAATTGGCATTTAACAAGCTCATTATAGTAAGATAATTAGATAGCCATTAATTGGTAAAACACTGATTGACATACGGTATGTTAATAGATGTCTAGTGTGGTGTAGTTGTCTTCCTATATGGTAATTTAATGCTTTCATGCTCCTATCAATTAGGTTGTTTAAAATATACAGATGTAATGTATTATAAAGTGATTGTATATTTATTGGCAAAGTTATCGTGACTGAATCAGAGTCAATGTATTATCTACATAAGTGTTTATATTACATTTCAATACAACCTCTGCTGGTACTTGTAGGAACTACAATAAACAACTAAATTCCTGGGACATCCTTTAGTCACTATATTACAAAACAAAGCAGAAGTGTCCAAGGAGTGATTCGTGACCATTATGTGTCTCATGAACTATATCAGAGCTGGTTCCCCTGACCAAAAGAAAGACCCTGCTGCATAATCTTGAACCTTGGTAGTAATGAGGCAGTACTAATCACTGAGGATGGCATTATTAGCATGCCCAAGGGTGCAGCTGTGTCCAGTCCAGCTCAGCAAGGTGCTGGTACCCTGTGGGGGACTGTTGTCACCTCCCACTGTAAGCCACTGCCAGAGCATGGCTCTCTGTGATGCTGGCCACAGAAAGATTTTGGCATGCCGCCTGTGGGATCAGGAAAATTAATGTTTCTCTTCTAAGAGTTACGATGCCTAAGAATCTTGTCATATGTACCATGTAAAGCCTAGAGTCTTTTATTCTGAAGCCCTGACTACGTGTTGCTAGCAAGGAGGCTTGAGGAGTGATCTGGGGTCTGCCTTGAGCAGTAATTCTGCTGATGGGTGCTAAGCGATGTACAAACGTACCGACCATCCCATTATCTTAATTACCCTTCCCTGTGTCATGCCTGTGACAGTTTGGGTTTTTTGTGACGCTCAGAAGATGATCTGGAATTATGTGCTGTCCACTTGATGTTACAGCTTGTTCACATATGCATAATACATACCTTTTTTTTTCTAAGAAGGTTGTGACATACGTTGAAACAGGACAGATAGTTTAAGGATGTAATATTATTATTATGTGCGTTACAGTAGCAGCTAAAGGTCTAGCAAAAAATCAGTTTTCCTTCATGCTGGGCACTGTATAAACACAGAGAGAGAGAGATGCTGTTCTGAAGATCCTGCCATCAAAATGGACTGGACAGCCAAAGGGCTAGTGGTAGAAAGTCAATGTCAGGAGGGAGGAGAGGACAGAAATTAATATTGCAATCTATTTTTAACATATGGAGACCAAAAAGATTTTGAAATGGTGCTCTGAGATGTCCAAAAAGCAGAAAGTTGAAGTCTCACTGATGTCCCAGTTCTCAGCATCTCTCTAAAACACTGTCAGGAGTAGCCTGTTCCTGTGGCACGTCTCACTTCCCCAAGCCATCCAGCACTTCCAGCCCTTGTGCCTCTGTTAAGAGCCTGGCATAGTCTGCATTGCTGACAGTGCCTCCGCAGCACAGAGGGGTGCAGATACTCAGGTCTGCAGCAAGGAACCTTCTGGGACTGGCTTGTCTCTTCTCAGGGTAACAACTGAGTTCATGGTGCAGAACAGGAGATCTCGATTAAGCATAGAATCATACCAGAAATAATGAATTAACTTAGAGTACATTTCCCCAGCTACTACAGGATTGGTCCCAGTGGTGCATTAAGTGGAAGTGATAATGTGACCCTGATTGCAATGATGACGTGAATATTGTTAATGTTGATATCCTCAAATTAGCTCAGAGGGGGACGTTTTAGTTCGAATTTTGCAAACACTATGTGACTACTGTAACCTTTAAAAGAATCCTTTAATTCTTTTTCCAATATTTTTAATTTCAAAGACTAGGAAAATAACAAGAATGACTGGTTCACTAAAAATAGCTGTTACGTGAGCATGGAAATATGAGCTTTCCTTGAGGAGACAGTCAGCACTGCAGGATATACAGCATTCTGCTACGTTTTGTTTAGCTGTGGCATCATTCATCCAAATGTAGGTAGTTCAAAAAGGCTCAGAAAACATGGTGACTTTTTATTAGGGGAAAGTTTTAGCAGGGCACTAAGGAAAATGTTTTGTTTCTTTCAACAATTACAATAGGAAAAGAGATTCAATGCATTGAGAAATGAATAGGACAGATTGCTGTGAGAAACTTAGGAGTGGTAGAGTTACAGGTCAGCTGAGGGGCACAGTGTGAAGCACTGAGGGTGGAAGAGCAGTCACACTGCACAGGGATGGGGAGCTAAAGATTTATGGTTATTGGAGACATTTTCTTGAGTCCATCAATAGGAGGGGTTCAAACTGTAGATTCAACAGAGGAGCATGCACAGATTTTGGATGGTGGCCCAGAGCAGACAACTGTGTTGGGAAGGAAAGTAGCAAGGTGTCATTGTGCTGCCAGAGCTTGGCTTGCACTGTGTGAGTGGCCCAGGAAGGGCTTTGGCTGGCCATGGAGCAAGGCAGGCAATGATGGGCTTGGGGATGCAGCCATGGCATGATGGAAGAAGCCTTCTCACAATTCTCCTCCTGGGCCTGTCTCTGGCAAGCGTAAATCCCTGTGCCATTGTTGACAGCAAGTCAGTGAGAGAGCATTTATCAAAATGCAAACTCGATCTGTAGCAAAAAATAAGGCATCTCTGTAAGTACAGGTCAAATAAGCTCAAAGGACAAACTTTGCTATGGTCCAGGTAACTTGGAGAATTGCCCTTGAATGCAGTGGGAACACGTGGTGATGAGCAGAACAGGTTGCTCACCCCCAGGCATAGTAATTCCTGTGCTTTCTCCACCATTCCTTTTTATGTTGAATTACCAGCCAAGAGCAGGTAGGCAGCTCTTGAAATCATTTGCTTACAAGCCCTGATATCCATCTGGGATCAGCACAGAAATCAGATTAAGCTTGTTTGTGTGTTAAATGTTTGGGAAAAAATTACTTGTTCTAATAAGGGACAAGGGCTGAAATGTGCTCCCCAAAGCAGAGAGCCCTTGTGCTTAGCTGGAGTGGGAACCTGAGCAAAATCTGATTCCACCAGACTCCTCCCTCATCACCAGGCTGCCTTCCCACCCTTCCAACTTGCCCTTTACCTCCCACCACATGAAAAAAATGGGATTAAAGGGAAAAAAAAGAAGGACTTCTAGCAAAATGCCAGGGTTTTAAATTAAATTTAAAACAGTTTAATTGCCTAATTGCTCAGCTATTTTGTGCAGTTTATTAACAGAAGCAATTCTTCGGCAGTCATGCCAACATAGCAGAAAATTGGCATTTGAGCCAGGGGGAATTAAAGAGGCAGAGTGCGGAACTAAAACAAAAAGAATGCCTCGAACCTAGTGGAACAGACATTTGAGGCTTTCATCTCATTTTTATCTCACTCCCTAATCTGCTATGGAAAGATCAAGGCTTGGTTTTGCTTTTTAATATGGGAATGACAGTTGCTCATCTCCAGTGTCTTTGCATTTGGAAAAGTACTGGATTTCCAAAGAAATGAATGTCTAAGGAAGCAGCACATTTACAAAGAAAATAAAACACAATTCTTGCCAGTAACACTGGCATCTTTTAAAAGAGTTAATTTGATGGCATTTTTCATAATAAAACTCACTGTTAAATATGTGTGTGTGTATTCAAACAAAACTAGCAAATCATCCATATAAATGAATGCATGCACTGACTGAATAGAAGAGATTAATATTCAGTTACAATATACCACACTGATCGTATGTTCTTTCCTTACCATACAGAAAGAAAGAAAAGAGAGGAAAGGAGAAGGCAATCATGATGCAAATAAATAATCCAATATTTATTGCCTGTAAAACAGAAATTCTTCTTGACTATGGATGATGTTATTGCACCAATCTTTAGGGCTGCATCCAAGTACCATCTGTGGACATGTTGGTATGTCCTTGCTGATGTCTCCTCTCATTTTTTTGGTAGGCAGCCACTTGGGAAGCTCTTGTCAGGTGTTGTGTAGGAGAGATATTAGGAAGTGAACCCTGGAAAAACTACTGGGACTTCAGCGTAGGTTTATTTCCTTTGTGTATGGAGGATGGAAACAATTCACTACTTAGGGAGGATTTTTTGCTGTGATGAACCTACTGTGTCATAACTTGCCCTGCCTCAAACTAAGAATCCTGTGCACAGTGATGGTCAAGATGATATCCAGGGCAGTGTTTGTTACTGGTATCAGTCAGGGTCAGAATTAAACCCCAATGGGTTTAAAGCAGTTGTGTTGGCCAATGTGAGGTGTGTGTAACTGCAGGAGTTGCACCCAGAAACTAAATTTGCTGTTGGTGTCTGGTAAATTGAGGCCACATAAGACACATCACAGGTGAAAATAAGCCAGAGCAGAGCCTTTCATTTCCACGTTTGAAATGCAGTTCGAGATGCCCATTTGCAATTATAGGGAGGCCTGCCTGAAATAGCAGCTCCATCCTTCCAGCTGTATGAGTGCATCATGGTAAACAGATATTTTCCAGATTGCATCCATCCTGTGCAATTTGGCAGGCTTCCTGGAGAAGCCCAGAACATCCCTCCTGTTGGAACCCATCTCCAAGGCCACCTGAGAGGGGGCTGAGGTCGAGGGGGTGGTAAGGACAGCCCTGCCTTTCACTGCTGACATGGATGGGGAGAGAAGAGACCTCTGTCACGCGGCATCGTGCAGGAGCTCCCATTTAAAGCTCTCTGTCTGCCCCCACGCTCACGCACACAGGCACCACCAGCTGCCGAATGAGCAATGTGTGACTACACCTGGGGAAAAAAAAGGGCAACACTTGCTAGATTTAACGTGAGCAGTGTACCAAACAAAAGTGTTTCTTCAGTGAGATAATCCTGATGCCTACAGTACTGATTGTCTGCAGAGTGAGAAGGAGATGCCAGCCGATCTCACTGGGGTCAGAGGCTCTCAGAGAGTCGACTGAATGATAACGACTTTATCCAGAATACTCAAGGCCATCACTCAGATATCTCAGGATTTTTTCCTGTATGTAGAAAGGAGAGAATACAGTTATACAGGCACTGTGGCTGAAGCCAGCTGTAGGTGAGCAAGCTATTACTTCATAACAGAGTCAGAGAAGTCTATCTTCTCTCTGCTTGAATTTTTGCAAACAATCCCACCTTAGTTTTAGTTCAGCCAAAATATCTTTGATATATTTTGACATATGACATTTTTTTTATGTATTTGTCTATCAGAAACACTGACATTTTCCATGAGAAGTAGTTATTTCCTGTGAATAGAATTATTTAGGTGCTGTTTGTTTCAGAAAGCCGCTTTCAGTGGAAAATGTTCACACTGTCTCCATTCTTCCATCATGTGGAGAACAGGCAAATTTGCCTTCTCTTCTGGTGAGCTTTCATGACTCCATCTCTCATTCATGGTCTGCATGTTTCAGCCCTTGGTTGTGATTGTACACAGAAGCAATACAGGTGACAGTCAAATTTCCATATTCTCAGGGCAGAAAATTGGGAACCCTCAAGAGCAGTGGCCCTGGTGATATTCAAAGCAAGTGGGGAGGATTTCAATCTAGAGGTGAAGAGGAAGATCCCAGTCTTATAATCCATTCACTGCAGGTATGAAGGGATGAGGTAAAGAACTCATTTCTTCAAGTAATGGACAGCTTCTATTTCTTCTGGCTTTTTTTGCCTCTTGGATAGAAAAATGGTGAATGGAGCATTCAACCTCCTATCTGTTTGAAGCTTCTGACACTAGGTGATGACCACACATTTATTTTCTCTCATCCTTACTGTTTAATCTTGCTGTACTGAGATGGTTTATCTCAGGTCTTGCCTTTGTTGCTACAAAACCAGTGCATTTTCCCCCAAGAAAACACATGTGCTTGAGCCAGGAAGCATCTGATGAGGGCAGAGAGATAAAAGTGCAGCCAGGACACAGAAAGTAAAGCAGCACAGGGTTGCTCTGGAAGCTGCAGGACGTTGCAGCAGCTCTAGGCAGTGTTGAGAAGCATGGAAAAACATCTGAAGACCTGAAAGCTCAGACACCTGATACCACTGCCTGTCACCCAAGCTCTGTGTGGTATGACATGTGGCCCCTGCTGCTATCTTCCCCCTCCAGCTCCTAGACCCTGCAGCTGAGCAGTGGAGGCAGCAGCCCCTGGCTCTCCAGAGTAGCAGGAGACAGATCACGGGCGCTCAGAATGCTCAGGAATTGCTGCTCCTGCCTCAGTAGCACATGAAAGAGTTCCTTGATGCACCTGAGAAGAAAGAGTTTACATTACAGTGAGCTGTGACCTACTTTTCAACCCTCTCTCTCACAGTGTGGTGCAGGTATGGAGCGTGGCATTCAGCCCCAGCTGCTGACGTGCACTTTTGCAGCTTATACCCAAGGGAGAGCACATCTCAAACACAGCAACCACCTGGTCAGCGCTCTGGGGAGTTCCGAGCTATTAAATCTGGATCTCCTATAGCCTGCAAGCAGCCCCAAAGGCGTCTGCTTCACATTTTGATTTTGACCCCTAATTCACTTTGATTCTTTTAAACATCCCAGCTTCCAGACCCTGGGGGCGGCAGCTGCTGGAGGATTCAGACAGCAGCCTGGGACTCCTCACGGCCCCAGAGACTTCAGCTGAACCGGTGCCATTTGCTTTCTACGTTGCGGTCCTTTTGCCAAGTGTGTGCCCTAATTTTCTGTCCTCTAGGTTTGGCGCCACTTATCTACTTGCAAATGCCCCACAGCACAAAGTCCACCTCTTTTCTGTGCTCCTTTTGTGATGTGCTCTTTGGATGAAATGTATGTTTGACAGAAGTCGAACTCCTCAATGCCTCATGTCACAGAGGGGTGACCTAGAAAAAGAACTGTAGGTGACCCATCAGACCCATCTTTTCATGTCCTATGTGAAAGCTAAGGGTATGGATTACTCGAGTCATCTTTAAAGATTAGTGGTGAAAGATATTATTTCAGCTCACTGACAATAATAAAGAATACTTATAAAACGGGTCTGGGAGATACATCCCAATCCCCCTTCTTCTCGTAACAGCTTTGCAGAAATGTTGATATGCAAAGTAATGTTTCACTTAGTTTTTTCCATTTTATTGGATGTTTTTAAACCAGTGGAAAGGCTACATAAACCCCAGAATTCTTTTTTTAAATTGGTGTTTTGAGGAAAAAAAGTGTTTCACTTGATCTGATGTGGCCTTCTGATCTGAAAACCACTGTGCTGGCCTAAACAATGTTGCTGGGCTTCCTCAGCTGGGCACAGCAATAACCACACCAAGCAGGGACAGGCCTGGGAGAAGTTGTAACAAGGCTTAGGGTGTCTGGCAAAGCTCAAGGAGAAGCCAGCCCTTGGCCTTTAGTGGAAGAGGAAGAGCAGGAGGGGACGGCTCTAGGAGGGGAAAGGTCCATTGCATTGTGTTAGGTGCAGAGACTGGAGCATGCTTTGCTTGTTGTGCTGGAGGGGCAGTTAGGAGGTGTGTGGCATCATGGTGGGACATGCCGATGAGTAATGCCATTAGAGCCCTCTACAGCCTGGGAAGTGGAGACTGAAGCTGGAGATCTCTCTCCTCAGTTTTGTTTTGCTGCTGTTTCTGAGTTTGTCTGGAGGTCACTGTCTCCTGTGGCCAGGATAAAACAACCTCCCAGGATGGGCTCCACCACCCAACAAGAGGGAATGGGTAAGAGATGGTGAGTTTTGATGCTTGTAGAGGTACAAAAGAAATGAGGTGTAATCTTCACTATAAATCTGGATGAATCTCTTTTAAGGATAA
Organism: Merops nubicus; assembly: GCF_000691845.1. Classification (NCBI taxonomy): domain Eukaryota; kingdom Metazoa; phylum Chordata; class Aves; order Coraciiformes; family Meropidae; genus Merops; species Merops nubicus. The sequence goes on along the minus strand of NW_008583686.1, from coordinate 101,514 downwards.
AAGAGTAGAGTCCATGAAGCAGGGAAGATCAAAGTGCTGGTATTTAGGTGTGGATTGGAACTGTGAAAAAAGTTTGGCCTTCAGGCAAATCCAGAATTAAGCTCTCATTTCAGGTTTGATAGTAACAAATTCCCACCAGTAGATCTGCTGAGGCATCTGCTGGCCTGGAAAACACATGACCTGGTCCTGAAAAGCCAAGTATGTGGGTTCCAAGTAAAGGATTAGCACTTCAGAGGAAAAAAATGTTGGATCCAAGTCTACAAATCCCCACCACCTACAGTCATACTACTATAGCTTATAGATCAGAGGGAGGTTACACTCAGGTCATGTCTCTGTTTTCTAGTGTATACTTTGGATGCAGAACCGGGAAAATAAAAGCACCTGTAAACTCCTCTGAGCACTGAAAGTAACAGGAAAAGTCAGATGTGAACCCCCACCTTCTAAAATTGCTGAAACTTCAAATCTTATTTGTATCCCAATATTTCAATATTGAAATACAGATTTCAATATTGAGCCATTCAATTTCAATATCAAGCCCTAGATTTTAACATTTGTTTCCTTCATCTTTTTAAACAAAAATAATAGATAGTTAATATGACAGCCCAGTGCTTGAACATTTTTAGTTCTTATTGAAAAGGAATTGGGTTATGACTCTGCATGCAGACAATCTATAATTTCTAAAAAAGTCCTAAATGATAGTGTCTTTTAACAGAAATGTTTTATTTGGCTAATCCACTTCTTTAGTCTGCTCTGCCCAAACTGTTGTGTTTTTTTTTTTTTGAGAGGACTAGCATATGATACAGATCTCATAGGATGTTTTATTTTGGACCAAGTAATGGCATTAATTGGTACAGCCAATGATCAATGTTAATTAAAGAAAAACTACAAAGGCTTACCATTTCAAAGCCTTCCAAGAAAACAGTTGAGTAGTGAAGCCATTTTAGGCACATAGTTAACCCTTCCATCTGCAGCTCTGTGAAATAAATCCTCTCCTGTGCTTGCACACATACAATAGCCCCATTAATTTTAACTGGTACTATCATGGGACTAGAGAAAGAAAAGAACTGCAGTTCACTATCATCCTTCTCTCTCTCCCTTCCTCAGCTGAAATGATGGAGAATGGATCATGACAGAAGCACTCGTTATAACTTAATGGATGTTTTCGTGTGATACTGCAGAGACAGAGTGAACTGGAAGAGCCTTCTAGAAGGACATGTGAAATGAGTCCTTCCTCTTGCTAGACCCACTGCCATCTTCTCCTTGTGGTTTAGAGCTTTCTGTGATGTTCTGTGACACAAAACTTGACTTATGGCAACAGAAGTCCCAAATGCAAACTATTCAGGGCAGACTGGGGTATATTTCCTCCACAGATTTGCGATTACCCGATTGGCAAATTAGCAATTGTCTGTGCTACAGTTTTGATGGCCTCAAGAAGGATGTGGTGCCTGTCCTGAAACACTGAGAAACTGAAAACATTATGTTTTGAACAGCTGTTTAATGCAGACCCCTTTGAAACAGTCATTTCCTCCCACCCAATAACCTTTCTTACTAGCAAAGCCTATTGCCTCTAACATTGTTGGAAGTGAGCACATTCGGTGGGAAGCCAGGGTTTCATCTGCCTTCTGACAGTAGGAGCTGCTATAGTATTGTACATGTCCCTGCAGACACCCAGATTAATGGTTTGACCTGGTTCCAAATGTAAAAAAGTGTTTGTGGCAAAGGCTTTGTCACAAAAGGCTGCCAAAATATTCTGCCAGACAGCAATAAACTCAATTTACATTATAACTTAACACTTCCTTACCCCTCATCCTCCTGCCAAGTATGACAACATAACATGCAGGAGCCTGCAGCACAGTGTAGGAAAAAAAGTCCTCCAACATTTTCAAGCAGAAAATTCCTATGAAAGAGCGACTTGCTTTCTCAGGGAGCTGCTGGAAACTTCTGGAAAGCACTGTTAATAATGTCCTTCCCCAGAAACTACCTCCTGCCTGGCTCAGGATATGTGCAGAAGATGCCAGGCAAAATCACCATCCTGTGTTCCTGCAACATTTATATTGTTATCAAGAGACATAAAGGTCTTGGCTGGTCTCATCTCACATGACTATGGAATAGCAGCTCCATGGCTGGCTGTTGGACCTAGCATGTTTATGCACTGACATGCTGTTGCTGAGGCCTCACCAAGGAAGATTTTTTTGCCCTTTTGTTGCTATGCTTTGCTCAGAAGAGGCTCTGCCGTTTGCAGTCAAGCTAGAGGTGGTTTTTGCCCTTGCTTGTGCTGCAGACAGCTTCTCTGTCACACTACGGAAACCTCCTGCCCACTGCAGCCTCCCGACTTCTTCACTTACCTTCCCTTCACCAACACTTTTTCCTCCTCATTGCCACCTGGAACTGAGATGATTTAAGGTTACGTGAAACTCACGCTCTTTAAGAAGGGCAAAGGGAACTTCATTTGATAATCAGTAGTTTCCTCTTCGCTGGTGTAGGTATACATTTATGTTAAGAGCTGTAAAGCATTACAAATTATTTTGTGGCTTGTACTGTTATCTGTGCTTAGATCTGATTTAGCCAGCATTTCAGAGTGTTTTTGAATTCAAGACTATTTTGCTTGGTTCCTGAAGAGCAAAGCCAACCGTCCCCATTAAGGAAGCACAACAGATGTCCAGAGGACACAATGAAGAGCAGTTCATGGAAGCAGTTCAATTGCTGCTGGAATTCTGCTGTCTTTACCACTTGCTCTGCTACAGTGTCCTCCAAACTCTGCTAAGGGTATTAAAAACACCAGAGCCAACTCAACTCAAAAAATATTTAACATGAAGGGAAACAGGTTCAAATGGAATGAAAAGCAGAGCATCAGTAACTTGCAGAAAAGCACAAAATCTGCCTGTATTTCCAGAACAATGAATGTATTCTGACTACATCAGCTGTGTGTATCCACACAGTAGCCAGCCATATTCAGTATTTTTAATATATACAGACACACTTTGTCTCCATCAACAGACTAATGCTATAAACTCTGCATGAAACCCCTAGTAATTTCTAACAAAAGGGATCCAGCTCTGAACAGTTCTGATGGAACTCCTCTTTTCTTTTTTTTTTTTTTTTTTTTTTTCTGGTACAGGTAAATTCACCTCCATGACCTCTTACTCCAAATGCTCAGCCTCCTCTGTCCCAGTTTTGACAGCTAATGACAAAGACATCCATCTTCCTCCCCCTCCAGACATGGTTGTATCTCTGAGAAAGGCCCAGTGACTGCTGAACTCTGATATCTTTGAAGGAGGAATTCCTTGTTAATATGTTTCTCTGGAAGGTAGCCAGTTTGTTTACAGACAGCTCGGAGGACAGGCAGAAAGGACACACATATTTCTGGTTGTGGACATAGACATAGCACAGCGTTTTTTAGTTGCTACTCTGAAGTTCACAAGCAGTTTGGAATGAAAGCTATGCCATGCAATCAGACTCTTATTTTATGATAAGCAGGTACAGAAAGCAGTGTGATTTCCCAATGAGAAAATGGTGGGCATAAGCTTTCTGAGCTGGAAATGAAAATAAAGAGTATTCTCATGTGTGTAGTCTGGAACAACACCCATCAGTTTAACTCCAACAGGAAAATACGATGGTCTCCTGGGTGTCTGGAACTGTCTCAAACAATCCACCCTTCCATTAGTGCTAGTAATTTGTTTTCCTTTTCAACACACAGCTGCAGTTTTATCAAGCGCTGAAGCTCAGTAACAGAACAGAGTTATTCACTCCTCAACTCCTGCTTCCAAATAAGCTGCTGTGGCCATTACCATGAACTAACTCCAGCGAAAGCACCTCTGGTGATCCAGGAGAAAGAATTGAGTCATCCAGCTCAGCTCCTGCCAGGGAATGGGCTACAACAGCAAATAATACATGCCTGAGGCTAGGCTTGCATTGACCTTGCTGTTGGCAACCCCATCAAAAAGAATAAGGACTGGTCCAAAGGACTGTGTTCCTTTCTTGCCCTTATAGAGTCATGGTCCAGAAGAGTCACCCTGGGTCTGTGCCGAACCTGTTGGGATTTGTAGGTTTTGGGTTTAGCAGCTTGTCAGGCAGACTGCTTTCACTAGCACAAGAACTGCTTTTTAAAGGAATCTACAAGGCAAATATCTTTTGTCTCCCTTATTCTGTTAACAAAAGCAACACAATTTACTAGGAAGGCTGAAAATAAAATGGAGAATGAAACCAATTAAACCCTTCTCCTACCAGCCATGCTGGGCCTGGCTTTCTGCTCTAGCATTATACAGTTAGAGTCTGCAGGAGCAGAGCTGTCTGTGAGAAGGACTCTCAGGGTTATCTTAAATAGTTCTAATGTAGGTAATGGTTTTAGTTGCTTCTTCCATGTGCCAGCAAATGGCCCCACTTATCTGTCCAAACCCTATGCAGTGAGCTACACTCTGGAGCTCCATCTATCTTGTCAACCCAGAACTGGCAATCAAAAGAAGCCTTGCAAAGCACAGGGTATGTGCTGGTCCCAGAAAAACAAACAGACACTTTTGATGGGCCCAGACACTCACTTCTTGGTGCCAGATAGCTGTTTGGATGTGCAAATGTGAAGCACCATTAAGGTGCTGGGATACACCTAGCAGGGAAAAATTCCTGCATGTATTTTCTTTGCATCTTCTTTTTAATGAGTGAATGTAGCAGCCCTGAAAGAGGCAAATATTAGTGCAGATTTGAGACAGGAATCCTGAGGGCAGATACCTTGCTGGATTCCCCACACAACTCTGCCAAGCTTTTCTTTCCTGACCTGAAATGGCCTTGTTCAGGCACAAAGGCTTAACTCTCTTTGCACTCCTCTGTGCTCGCATTCAACCACCTTTGGTTGGTGGTTGACATCAGCTCTGGAGCACCCTGTCTAAAGAGCTCCCTCCTGAAATAGCAGGATTTCCATTAACCCATACAGCTCTAAGGAAGCCTCCTTTCCTCATCTTCTAACAGATATAGGGTGAAGCGCTTGCCTTGCAACCTCCTTTGGTATCACAGGTCTGCTTGAGTCTGGACAGCTTCTCCCAGTCCAGTATGGTTAAAGGTATTATGCATATGGAAAAGGAAAATGGGTGAAATCACTCAGCTAGATATGACTAAAGCCAAATATGAATCTTGATCTCCCAAGACGAAAGTTGCTCACATGTGACCACCACAGAAAACCCTATTGTAGGAGGATTTTGCAAGCAGTTGACCCTGATTCCACTCTACTCCCCTTAAGTCGGTGGGATCGCAGCCCTTGTGGGAGCAGAGATTTACCCTTATGAAGTGTTTCAATATTATTGACTGGTGCATTTGCACGTTATATATGTGCAGCCATATGTGACTGTCGGAACCGCTCCAGTTTCCCATCCCTTGCAATGTGTTGTGCTGCTTTTAGCACACAGCAACATACGCCTCCTATCACTCATATTGACATGCCATCGGTTTGCTTGGACCATTTCTCGGCCGCTGGGGGCTGGAGTAGAAGTGCTGAAGACAATGGGTTACTCTATTTTATACTAGGTTCAACTTTTCCCTAAAATGACTACTCTATTCAAAACTGGGCCACACTGGGGTGCAAACAGGACTGCGTGTTTGGTTAGAAAATCAGGATTCCCTCTCTGTTTCAATACACACATCATCCAGACCTGCCTGCTGTCAGTGTTCAGCTTGGACGTTGCAGTAACTTCTTGCCACAGAGAGAAAGCCTTGAGACCAAAACCAGTGGTCTCTCTAAATCATAAGCCTGTCTTTGTTGCCATGCTAGGAGCTCGAAACACAGCCATGGAATCCTAGGTGAGGAGCCCTGCACAAGACACTGTGCAGATATGCAGCAGAAAGAAAAACCCTATCTAGAGCTGTTACAGTCAACGTGCTCAGCATCCTACTTACAAAGGTAAGTTTGGCTCTGTACCCAGCTGTCGAAACAGGCCAGAAGTTCAGATACCACAGGGAAGGTGCAGTATAACCTAACAGAAGACAGAGCAGAAGAGAAACTTGGAAAGATACTTACGTCCACTAATAGATTTCTTTTTTTCTCCCCTGTGGATAAAGGGATAGGGAATAATAATGGGCTCAGTGCTTGTTAGCAGCAAAACACTACCATCAAGTTTGCTCCAAAGCTCCAATCTCTGTCATGCAGTATCCAAAAGAAGAAGGTAAAGCAGTTCAAAAGCAGGAGGGAGTCCAAGTTCAACTTGTTGAGCAGCTTTATACCTTTGAGTCTCATTAATATTTATGTAGGTTGGGAGAATAGAAACTCCGTGCAACAAGTATGGAATATATGTACTCAAAACTCCACTCAGCGTATAGACACACACACATTTTGCCCTGTACAAACTAGTGGCACTTGATGCTTTACAGCTCTTATCAAATCATTGCGCCTCAGCCAGAGTTACACCTCATTTCCCCCTCCCCATAAATATATTATGATCGCATAATGTTTTAATAACGTCACAGAAAAATTGAAAATAAGGCAAAGATGACAACTTATGGACATAAATTTCAACAGCCTGTTTTTTTATGAAGTCATTAAATGCTTTGAATTGAACCAAAGGTAGGCTCACGTTTAGCAGAGAATTGGAGATGCGATAAAATCTATAACTCTGGGAAAATAAAACCAACTTTGTCAACTCATTTTCTTTCCATTAGGCTCTACAATTCAACAGGCAATGATATGTTTTTAGGAGGATCAGTAGACATCTTGATGAATTCCAAGCCTGACCACTGACGGTGATTTCACCACATCTTTTTTGTTCACAGCTCCTTTAAGCAAATACAGTCTTTACTGTGACTGATGGTGAAGGAATGAATTTCAACATATATACGAGGATGATACAAAGAAATAAAGGTGCTTCTTCAGCTTAGCTTCTTAATATGATTCTGCTTCTGTCTTAAAATCAGGGAGTACATTTTTATGTGGGCTGAGTTTGAATCTTCTGTAGCTTGTTTGCTGGAGCTCAGTTCTTTGTTCAAATCACCTTTCAATCTGCTGACAGCAGCTCTGAACTTTGGGACATAGTGGCTGAACATGCATCAGGTCTGGAAACCAAGGGTTAACCTTCACAGTTAGAAAAGCCTGAATCAAACCCACATCATCAGGAGACTATGCATTCAGTTAGCACCCTTAATGTCTCTAACCCTCTGTGTTGCTTCATCTCCCACAACAACCACTTGTCCTACAGGATGGGCTCAAAAGTGATTTTGGAGCAGCTCACAAGGAAGCAGGTGGCATATTTGGGCTGAGAAGCTTTCCCAGAGCAGTGTGAAAGTCCGCAGCACAGGAGAAGCAGTCAGAAGCAGCAGCTGACAGGCTGGTGAAGATGCTCAGTGCATGGGAATTACAGAAGATGCTCTACTAGTGGGTAGAAAATTCACATACTGACTCTTCATGGAAAGAAATGCTAGGCACCTCAATTAAAAAAAAAAAAGTTGCTCTGTGAGGCAGAAGGCATCATCAAAGTGCTAATTCTTTCTAAGACTGATTTATTATCTGCTGAGCTAATAGATTAACAAAACAAAACACAAACAGTGGGTGTGATAAGCTGGAAAGTCACCAACTTGATGATGATTTACATGTAGTGATGAGAGGGGAAAAAGCCATCGCTTTCCAATTCAGCTCATTTGAACTTGTGCCAGGCACAACAAAGGAATTGTGAAGATCTGGTGCATGCATAATGCGTGTGGGTACGTGTGTGCAGCGGTTACTGTGAGGAACAACACACGCGGGGATGCTGCATTGACTACAGGTCAATGTACAAACCCTGAGACAAAAACAAGGGTGGAAGCTGGATGGTACAAAGCCAGGGATAATGGGAAAGCCTTTGTGTTTGCACGTGTGTCTGTGTGAGAGCTGGGCATATGCTTACAGGGGGTGTTATGAAAACAGGCTTCATCTGACAAGCTTTTTATTACACCCATTGAAGCGTGAAAGTAGGCCTGGACTTGGGCAAAGAACTCGGCCTTGAACAGGCCTAGGAGACAATACCAGACACATGGGAGAACGGATGTTTGGGATATTGTGAGCAAAATATCTAGGGCCCACATCAGCCTCTCTGCTTTCACTGTAGGTAAGACCCTCAAAACCCCTCCAGCCCCTCTTGCAACCCTTTCTCTTTCCTCATTGTTACCTTTCGGGGTGGAAATGTCACACAAATGGTGACAGCAACTTATTGCAAGCAAATGCTCCCTGAAGTTTTATGTAAAGTGTTAAAGACTGAGGTCTGAGTAGCTTAACAGTCACTCTTGGTAAAGTGGCTTCTTGACGAGCAAGAAGCTTAGTTTTAGACACAGGACTATGTAGCAAAGTCTCATCCTAAGTCAGTAAGAACAATTTCTGTCTTGGTAATTTGTGATCAACTTTGGAGAAACTCAGGGGATGTTTAGCAAGGAAATAAAAATTCAAGAAGCAATCCTGTTGGCAGATGGCAGGTTGGGTAGGAGCACACAGAGAAGTTCCTCTTCTACCTGCCAAATACGGGCACTCAAAAACTTGCATCTTCTCCTTAGCCCCTTTCTGCAACATCACATCACCTATCAGCCAGAGACAGGAGGAACTCCAGATTGTCTGGGGGGGATGGACCTTCTTTTCAACTAGCCATCATGACCCCCCGGTGTCTCAGAGCACCTCTGAGGAGCTCAAAACAACACCCAGCTCAGCAGCTGAACTTCTTGCCATAGTGGAGAGCAAGAGGGAGCTGATCACTGTATAATGCAAGTGAGACATTGGTGAAATATCTGCCATATTCTGTTACAAAAAGCAGCTCTTTCTCAGGCTATTTGCTGATAGGTCTATGTTGCCACCCTTAGCTGCTTTGAAACACACAGTGGCATTTGTCGTTGAGATGGATACTTTGTCTTTCAGGCCAGAGATGTATTGCGGGCTCTAAGGCCATGTAAATCATCCTGGAAGCAAAGGGAATGTCACGCTGTCTTCTGCTTAGCTGCAGTCCATGGGGGCCCAGCATGGGAAGGGAGGTGAGTGCCTCTGCTTGTGCACATCGAACAGGCCAACACCCTCTTCCCCATCCCAGGCGTGGGAATTACAGGCTTGCTAGGGCAGAATTATCCATCATGTAGAAAAGCAGATGAAGACTCGGAGAAGAATCCCTTATTAATCAATAACTGATCTCTTTAAGCAAATCATTTCCAAATTTAGGAACTGTGCTAGCACTGGGAGACCCAGTAGGGATTACAGCAACAGTTTTACCACACAGAGTGCTGCCAACATGAACTTAATTTACTGAGGCTTTTGGAAGAGGAGGGCGAAATCAGACTATGGTACAAATCATGTTACCTCTGTAAGTTTAGTTTGACAGACACAAATATCCTTCCAGCCAGGTAGCCTAGTGCTCTAAGCTAACGTGGGTCAGGCTGCCGTAGACCCTCAATTTAAAGTTTCCCTTTGGCTCAGTGGGAATTAATTGTTACGTTCTGGCTTCTTCTGTTTTCTTTTTAATGTCAAACACCCATCCAGTGAGAGCTGCAAATAATACCCTCCTAAGGGTAAATTGTGAGCTCGTTGCTCGTTTAAGTCGCATTGAGTGAGAATACTCCCTAGCTGCGCTTTGCGCATCAAAGGCAGAGCATATGCAATCATCTGAAGCTGCAGCAGCCGACGCGTTTCCCAGAAACCTTTGGGAAGCCTGACACAATTACCGATCAATACCCTCTCCAGTTAATTGATGAGCCATAGAGCCAAAAGGGAAAAAGAAAAGAAAGAGGCTATCAATAAATAATCTTAGTTGGAAAACTGAGGTCTGAGGAGAGGTGCTTGAAGTTTAAGGGAAGATACCCATGCCTGGGAAGAAAAGATGAGGATTAAGGAGAAGAGGTGCGTTCTCACATAGATGTGTCTTTCTAAGATAATGGGCACAGCAGAAACTCAGTAAGATGCAATGATGAACCCTGTAGAGACAGAAACCATTGGGTTCTACAGGCAAACATCTGCGCATTGCTACTGAATTGCTACCTGAAACCCTCATCCTGAGCCCCTCCTTATTTCCACTCTGGGGAGCCTTCCTCAGTCCCTACCCTCACTGAGACAGGTCTTCCTTCAGTTGTTAAATGTTGAATATCTTTTCTGTATACTAAGGGGTGACTCTGAACTGGACCCGGCTCAGGAACTCAGCTGGTACATTGAGACTGACTCACAGCAGGACAGAGTCCTGAGCTGTGGCAGGACTAAGCACAGCAGAGAGGACAGTCCTAGCAAGGCATTAGTAGAAAAGTCAGGGATCAGGACTGATGGTCATCAGCAGAATTTCAGAGCTGGCACTGAGTGATGAAGGATGGGAAGGGAAGAGTCTGAGCCTCTCATTCCTGACGGGAATGAAATTGCATTTTTGTGCTTTAGTGTGTGTGTGAACTTTGCAAAGGAGTCCTTCAGCTGAAAATTCACTCACACATGTAAAAATACAAATGAGATAAGTTTATGAAAAGAGGCTTCTGATTCTGTTAAGATGCTCAGAGTCTCTTGAGGACCTGCCAATAAATTTATGTGAGCATTATGTATAGTGGAGAATTACCTCTGTGAACTGAAGCCCAGTGCTGCCCCAAATACACGTTACTGATTAACTGGTAACACACAAATTTCTTTTCTCCATTAAATGAATTCCAGACCCCCTTCAAAAAGCCCAGTTAATGAGCTGGGTGAAAAACTTTGAAGAGGCTGAAGAACAGAGCAAGCAGGTTCACCAAGAGGCCACAGGACAAACCCAAGGAAGTTCCTTGGCTACTGTCAACTGGCAGTGAGAGCAGTAGCTCCACTGGTTTCTACTTTTCAGCCTTGCAATGTCTAGACATCTGCAAATCCATCAGCCATCATCCATGAAACAGTTTGCTATGCTAGCAGGAAGAAGAATCATCATCAGGTACAACACTAGTAGACCTTGTGTTATGACCCTCTAGACTTTACCACCCATCGAAATTCAACATACACCCTCTTTAATTAGATCTTTCAGAGTTGCAGCAAAAGAGTTATCAAAGTTATTTTCTTTTTTGCTTTAGTAGAGAAAGCTGGGGTAAGGGATATGTGAACATCTGTCTCACCCTAGGCATTATCCATTTGCCCAGGAAAGTGCTAAAAGTTGCTGTGCTCAGAGAGGAGCCTTCAAAGTCAGAACACAGGACATGTGGTACCCATTTATTCCTCCTTGTGCCCCCAGCAGGAGATACTCTGGCTGGAAGGCAGCGTTGTCTCCTGTAAGCCTCACACAGTGGGGCCTCTGGGACAGAGCGATGCAGGAGGTTCTCAGCACAGTGTTTCTGAACCTGCTCAGGCTGAGCCAACCATCGCTCTCAGGGCAGAGCATTTAAACCACAGCTTTCCCAAACAACCATGGTGAAAAACTCCAAACACAGCAAGCATCTAGCTGTAGGAAAGCAGGAGGGAGGTGAACTTGTATTTCTTTTAGTAGGATAGTAAATTATCAAAGAGAGAATCAGGGAAGTTGTGGTTGAGGGTAAGGACAAGGAGTTTTGGATTGCTACCCTGTCACGTACCTCTTCTGGGACCTTGTGTGACCAGCTCAGAGCCTGAGTGCACCATTTAATGAAATGTGTTTTGTCTGCCTCTTCCAAAGAGAGTCAGAGCTCTCCAAGGCAGAGAGTATCTTTCTGAGGATTTACAGACCACCTCGCTGTGGGTACATCCCCCTGAAATTAGGGCTGTGATTGCAGCTTTCAGAAATACCCACCCTTAAGTTAATCTCTCTGCCCATGTTTGGATACGAGACACTCACCAGCACTGACGAGAGCTCCTGGGTAAACACCCTGGACAACAGCTCCCCAGGACAGTTTGATCTCTTGCAGCTTCTCAGTTGTCAGTTAGGTGTTGGGCTTTCACTGCTGGATGAAGCTAGCTCAGCACAGCCACATGGGCTGAGAGGAGAGCCCTAAACGTAGTGTATTACTTCAGTCTTCTGCAATACCAGCACTAAGTAACCTGATGCTCTTAAGTCAGTGGATCTACCGGTGGTGCAGAGCCCAGTTTGGAGCAGGACGCAGAGAACTCCCTCCCAGGGGTTATCAGACCCTTCTCCCTCGCAGCACACCTGCTGGTCACCCCACTGGTCCAGCATTTCTGCCCTGATGTTCTGCTCCTGTGGAGAAAGAGGGCTTATGCAGAAGGCTGAGGAGGACCATGGCTTGCTTCTTTCTTTCCCTTGACTTTTCTGGAACAGCATGGGGATGGATGTAGCACTGCCTTGGCTTTGGGAGAAGGGAGGGAGGCTGCCCAAGGCAGACCATCAAGACCAGGAGCATGATTTTAGTATTACACATAATGCTCCTGTGGCTTCCTAATGTCAGTATCATTGACCATTGTGTTGTCAGGACTCCCCTTGTCTCTGTCTGTCACCCACTGCTAATGCAGGCAGATGCAGAATGGGACCTAATCACACAGTAGAAGGGCTGAGCCCAGAATCCACCTCATCACTTCTATGGAGAGACTCAGAGCCCATAAATTAGGCCAGGCACCCCTCTGCCTCTCTGAGCCTGAAACCCAGGCTTCCTCTGTGAACACCTGCTGGAGCTCTGCTCCCAGCCCTGCGCTGAGGTTATCCTGTCACTCTGGCTTTGAGTCACTTCACTGCATATGCCACTATTTCACCCCTCAGGAACCAGGGCGATATTTGTCCTAACTCGTGTCTTATCAGTATCAGGAGGTTTCATAACTGACAGCCGGGATAAAGGTGTTGAAAGGGGCTCTGAGCCTGTTGCTTTTATTGAACACATGGGAAAGGCTGTTTTATCAGCTGTCACATGTACTAAAGGCAGCACCCTCTTGTCTTTTGGCCAAGGAGCTGACATGCTTTTGTGGGTAATCCTGGCCTTTTAAAGGGCCGTTCCTCAGCCCCTGGCTTGCACTGCATCTATCTGTCTTGTTAGGCTCTGGGCTGACAGCAGGAATCGGTGCAGTGCTTTGCCTCATTCACCCCCTGAATGCTGCGACTGTGGTGAGGGAGAGTGCACGTCCACCTCTCAGCACAGAGTTTAAGGAGCAGCCCCAGCAGAAGCCCAGTAGCTTCTAAAGGAAGGCAAATACGTGTGTGCATGTGTGTGCACCCGTGTGCTGGCATGTAGAAATAGGGAAGGGGGAACAAGGTCACCCCTTTGAAACTCGTTCTTGTTCTTCCCTTTGATGTGATGGCAGGGCTGGTGCACACACACAACTTCGTTGCTTTGATAAATCCATGCCTCACAGGCAAGATTTCAAAGGGAATTTTCAAGCACCTTCCTTCCCCTTTCCTGACGAGTTAGAGCAGGGAATGAGGAAAGCTGGGTGGAAGTGGAGAAGTCAGGGCATCAGCTGTGGAAGGCACAGATGTGGTAAGTGCTGGCAGCACCAAAATCGCTCTCAGCACAGGCTCAGAGGAAGGACAGGTTTTTGCCTTGGTACTGTCTTCCAGGGTGGTGGAAGGGGCTACACCTCCATGGCAGGGTTGCCACAAGTGTGGGCGAATGCTCTCGGGGGGGAGCGGGCAGCAATCAAATGTTATTCCCACCACTCTGGGAGGCTGGTGTCAGTTCTGGCCTGTCGGCAAGGAAAACAAAACCCTGCTGTGATTTCTGCTGACACGCCTTGTCGTTTGGAGCCTGTAAACGAGGTTGGTGTCTCTTGTCTTGGGAGTGACACAATTTTGTGGAGACCAGGAAGGGATCTTTGTGCCTCTGCGTGAGGGGGGAGGGAGGCTTCCCTCTATCCTCAGCCAAAAAATGAGGTACTGTCTGGAAAAGAAGCAGGATTTGGAGCTTATGATTAAGAAAGAGACTAATGTAGGAGCTGAAGGCCTCTCAGGAGGAATCTGGCTATAGAGTTTTAGTGTGACAAAAAGGACATGCAGGAAGATATTGTAACCTCTAAAACATTTAAGGGGTGAAACTTTAGTCTATTAAAGTCACTGTGAATTTCAGCATTACCTCCAAACTAAAAAGGCTTTGTTTGCCCTTTTGGGTCTAAAAGCCTCAGCTGGAGCAAAAGCATGTCTTGCATGGATCAACCACACAGAGTTTTGTGCTGCTGTCTCCACCAGCCTCATGGGCCACCCTTCTGCACCCATTCAGGAGTGCTGAAATACACCTTCATGTGCCTGGCATGCTAATATTTGGTCTCAGAGAAGAGTCAAGTGAAAGAGGGACCCCTGAAAGCTACCTTTAATATACATGCAGGTAATGATCCGCATGCAGGCACGATAAAATCATCAAACAACATGAAAACGTGTAAGATTTGCTCTTGCTCTGGGAACGTCACCAGTTCTGATACATGCACAGCTCTGTCCAGCCTTTCTCAAGGGTGGAAACAGTGGCAACACACAAAGTTTAGCACACCTCTCCCACAAAGAACACCTTTTCTGCCAGAATATGCAGCAAAGGTTAGCTTAATACACATGCCAGCTCCAAAACCTGCTGCTTTGTTACGGGAAAGCTATTATGGTGGATGGATGACCCAATATCATGGAAATCAAGATCATGGAAATTCAGAGAAACTGTGGGAAAAGTCTCATAAAGTTCCTCTTACTTCACTCAAAACATTTAGTTCTTTGAATTCTGCTGTTCACTTTTCCCCTGAAATTATATGTTTTGATGACACTCTGCTAAAAAAAAAATCCTTTTTTTTTTTCCCAGAAAATCCTAATAATGTGATTTTTTTTTTTTTTTTTTTCTCATGGCAACACTGAGAGTAATTTGGAAGTCACTGTCAAATTTAGAACAATACCCATTTTTTTTCCCGTGTGAAACATTGCTTTCCTGATCTTCCCACAAATCTCTTTTATTTTTCTCTGCACATTTTTTTTAACCACACTTTCCCCGACCAACTTACATACAGATGAGCAAGATAGTTCCTAGAATATGATTCTCATGCATCTATCAAACCTTAGACTTCTGTCAGGGATTAAAAAAAAAAAAAAAAAGAAAAGACAATTATTTGATTTCTAATGGATTAACAACCTATCTATTTAATTTGTTATTGAGGGATTTAGACTTATTTACAGAGCCTGTGGAATACTTGGCTGAATTAACAATTTTTTGCCTGGTTTATAGTGAAAGCAGAAAACCTTCCTATTTCACCTTTTATGTGATATTATAAATCAGCTTAGGTTCATAAGGAATTCTACGGTTTTCTACTCTAATATACCCATAAAGCATCATAAAGGGCTTTAGCATGAATTGCAAAATGGCAGTAGTCACTATATACCACATATTGCCAACAAGCAATATGACATCAATGTGTTCTTGTAGCAGCAACATATGGTTTCCAAAAAAAGTCCATCCTTAAATATACATTGATTTTACTGAGATGGGAAAGTTAGACTGAAAAACCTGTAGGAGATGGGGTGGTGGACTTCAAGTCAAATATTATGATCTGCTGAATCGAATCTGAATTTCAGATTGATCTCACAAGCAGCGGATTCTTGCCTGAACTTCTGTAGTGATTTGAAGAAGATGTTGTTGAGGAGCTCTGCATGTTACCACAGAGATATGCAGCCAAATTACCTCTGTCAGGATAACAGAGATAGTTTCTTCTCTGACTACAGTGCCATGAGGCATCCTAAGAGCCCCAGTATGATAGATTACCTTGGGAAAAGGAATGGAAAAGCCAGAACACACCTGAAATGAACCAAAATGAAACACGCTGATATTTCCTAATAGGAATTATTAAACTTTTTTCTTTTGCCAAAGTTGTCTATTTTGCACCAGCTCTCTCAAAACCAAATGTTGTAATGCCAGAAATTCACACAGGGCTGCAGCTTGCATTCCCCATTAGCTCTAGCAACCAGATATTTATGTAGGGCTTGTCATTGTTCCGTTCGAGTGTCTCCTAAACTTTAATTAATCTGTCCTTTCGACACCCCTGCAGCCCTGTAAAGTAAGGATACAGCTGGTATTCCTTTTTGCATGATTAAACGCCTTGCCCAGGGTCACCCTAGGAGTATGAGGCAGTGCCAGAAACACAGCCTAGCTATTCTTAATCTCAAAAGGCTATCCTTCTTCAAATCTCAGCCTTTGACAAATCTTGGCAGAGCTTCAGTCAAGTCTCATCCTAAATTCCTTCAACAGTCGGTTCACATTCACTAAGAGCTGAGCTCCAGGGGCATACGATATTCAGCCAGGCTGGCTTCTGCACGTTTTCTTGGCCAATACGACTGAGGGGTGCCATATCTGAATCAAGCCAAAGCTTTGAATTTTTTGAAATTCATCCATTGCTCATCCTTACTGCTCACACCTCCAGACAAAGGGAAGCAACTGCTCTTCTGGTACAGCTAGAAGGGAAAGGAACTTCTCTCTCTACATTTATTCAGTCTTATTTAGATCTCCTTCTCTCTCTTCTTATAAAATACATAGTGTATAAGTAAAGTATAAAAAGGAATGAGATCCAATTTATGCAAGTAACATGTTAGTGCACTATAAGTTCCTGTCCCTTCAATGAGTTAGACTGGAATAAATTTTTATGTCTGAGTTTCACGCTGACATCTCTTTCGGTGCTGGCTCATATGGCAGGTGCCTACTGGAGGGTACCTAATGTATCAGCCCTACAAATCAAGGTCAACTGCCCACATAAAGACCTGACCGAAATATTGCCAAATAGGAATTTCATGGTTCTACTTTGCCCAAGGGAAAGTACGACCATGGACGTTTATTCCCCTCCTGGCACTCTTTGGTGCAACACATCTGTTGCTTCAGCTGCTATCAGAGCTTTGGCAATTCCCTGCCCCTACTTGGTCTTTGCCAGCCTGCTTTGCATGGCAATTTGCATACCACATCCTTTCTGTCTGAAACAGGTGGCTGTCATTAACAGTGCCTGCTAACTCACTCCACTCAGGCACCGCTGCTTCTTGCGACGTGCCACTGCTATCCCTTCCTTCTGCTGCATTCGTGGCAGGCACAGCCTCCTGATGCCACGCCTTTTCCCACCACACTGCCATTCCTCCAAAAGAAAAGAATAGGGTGCCATCAAGCCACCCAGCATCCCCTTCCCGCAAGCTGAATATCCTCCTAGGCCTGCAATTCTTAGTCCAAAATCTCTGTTGTCCACAGGGAAGGGGAAGAACAGGCGTACAGATGGAGAGGGATGGAAAGGTTGGACAATGGCAGTGCCACAGCCGCAGGAGATCTGTTACAGCAGGACTTCCACTATGGCACAACTGCTGGAGCAGAGCTGGAGATGCTGGAAGGAAGAGCTGACCTGTGGGGCCAGTGACTTGGCCAAGGTGGCTCCATCCCTTGCTGCTTTTTCATCACATATTTCGTTTCTTGCCTCCAGTTGCCAGTGAGTAGGACCAGCCTTGTGAGTTTCCATCTGAGCAGAGCTTTGTGAAACAGTACCAAGAACAGTGGAGAGAGCTAGTATTCAAGAGCTAGTATTCAAGACCCCCCTTGTTCCTGTGGAGCATGGCAGAGTAAGCTTCCCTGGGAGCAATTCATTCATCGACAGATCAAGTCAAATGGAAGGAAGGAGCACACGGTACCGTGGGTCAGCGCCACCAGGCAGCTCTGAAAGGCATCCCTATCCTTCAGCGTCAAACTCTCTCCACTGGGCCACCAGCCTCACTGAAAGTCTTCTTGCCACTAGGTCCTCAAAAAGTCCTACTTCCATTTGTGCTTTAGTAAGTTAGATTCTGGTCCACTCAAGACCAAATCCCTGAGAGGACATTTCAGAGTCCTCTTTGTCTACCAAGGAGATCAGTTTGAATCAACCATTTGAATGAAAGTTGATTCTCAAAATCCAAGAAATTAATGGCATATATATTAGCATGGCACATGTCATAGATATGCATTCTTTTCACCCTGCCCTACAATAGAATTTCCACTGTCCTCAGTGTAGACATTTCTGTATTAATTAAATATGTTAAATATTGCTCTAACAAACAACCATCATTATGCTTCTTGGGGCTCCCCCAGTCGCAGCTCACTGTACATCATTAGTAGAACAGTAAAATAAAATTACAGCTTCATAATAGAAGAACACATTTTGTATGGTAATTTACCCCTTCAGGAGACATCCTCTCAATTCATTAGATTACAATACTGATTTTCTACAGTTCTTTGCAGGAACACAATGTTGAACATGATATGCTGCTCTTGAGTCCTCCAGAGCAGTCATTTCCGTCAATGGGGCTTACTCAAACATAGATATGAAATTCAACAAGATTCATCTCCATTATAGTTCTTCCCTAAAAATCTCTCCTGTGTCGAAAGACTGATGCAGATACCTCAAGCTTCACTCTTTGCATCTGAACATCTTGCTGCAGAAGACGATTTGGGTAAGTTTTTTAGAATCTGCTGTAACCAGACATCATTTGTCATGGAAACATCCTACATTATCTTTTTGTTCAACAGCGTTGTAAATTTGGACTTGGGTATGGCAGTGTTATGGTAATGAGAGCTTTCACCTGAAGGAAAGCTCCAAGAAAGGGTCTTCTCAAGCTGTATGACACTGCAAAACACAGTTAGTTTTTCTTTGTTCAAAGTCTTAATCTCAGACCCTTGAAAATTCTCACTTTTTGTGTGTGTGTGTGTGTTTGCAAGGAAAACTTTGCCGGAAAAATACAATCCATTCTAAAACAGCCCTGGAGGAATTTCAGAAGTCCAAACATTTTACTTTTCTCCTTTATTTACATTCCATTTGCTTGTTTGTTTGTTTTTTTATTTTTTTCAAGTTCTTTGCATTCTTATGTTGGAATAATATTATCTGAGAAACCACATAATCATGCTTTTTCACAAACATAATGCAGTTAAGGAATGAGTAGTAATTTAAGAATACTCTTAAGATAATCTTGCATGGTAAATCCCTTTGTTTATGAGGATTAGAGAACACATGATAATTTTTTAAGCTCTGTGTGCTTTGTGTCATGGTGATATTGAAGACACATTCATGGACTCGCTATAAATAATCCTTAGTGCTGAATACACCCAAAATTCTTTGCACAAATTTGGATAAATCCTGTGCCACCTGGGTAAAACCCTACTGACAAGTCACAGTCATGGAAAGTTGAAGGATCTGCCTGGAGACAAGAAATGATGGTTTCCAACACCCTTTCTATCAGGTTTTATAGAGTTCATACAAGAAAATACAGTAGTTCTGGACCATTGCTACTTAGTGAGACCCAGTCAGAGCTGCAGAGAGATTCATATCTGTGTTGATTTTAATTCTTCATATTCCTTACACAAAATGCATCCCATCCTCCACCCCTGGAAAATGGTAAGGAATTGTTTAGCAAGGAGCAGTGTACCACCGCATGCCGTAGCTATGACTGTTGCCATTTGCAAGGGACTAGGAGAGACAGGAAGACCTTAACCACTGACAAATTATTTCACCCAATAAATGGTGTTGGTATTAAGCTTTTAAAGGCTGGTAAATCTTCTGCTCTATTAAATCCAACCCATGGAACCCATTAATTGGTGTCTTTCTACAGTGAAGCATTGGTTCTGATCTGACAGATAGAGGGGATCACTCTACCCCTTGGTTTATAAAAATGATCCGACTTCTCCTCGCCTCGCTGGTTGAGGCCACTTTCCAAATGCCTGTCCATAATCTTAGGTGAAAAATGATAGCCCTGGAAAGGTGATGTGTCAGAGGAGTGTGAGATGCACCAACACACATGCAGATGCAAGGCAGCAATCTGCTGAATTAAAATTACAGAGGAAGGAAATGATGAACCGTCTCGTTAACTCAGCTTGTCACTTTGATGGCCTCACTCCATGTAAATAAATAGGGGATGGAAGGAGGGGGGGGGAAACATTAGTAAAGCACAGCTAAAACAAGAAAGCACTTGGATCATCACCCACTCAAAGCAACATCACTAATGATATGGCTGTAACCTCATGATGGCTTGGTGACCCCAGCCTGACCATAGCATTTCTAATGTGTGATCTGACACTGCAAGAGTTTGAGCACAGCTAGGGAAGGTCTCAGCATGCCCAATTCCTCTCGCTGGATTGATTGTTGAAGGAATTCATCTAAACAATTTTTGGTACTTAACAGAAAAGACCTCATGCTAATCTCTGAGTGTTCCCTTTTTTTGAAAGCTTGAAGTCATGTATGTTCCATATTGGACATTTTGTTCTCTTTAAGATTCTTTCCAAATATTGGATAAGTTTTGCAACACTTTTCTAGCTACTTTTTATAAGCTAGTTAAATACACAAGCAATCTGAAATTTCAAGGTGCTCTGAAAGAAAAGAGAATTGTTGAATGTCATCAGCTCCAAATGATGAATACCACACTTACTGCTATTGAAAATGCAACAAGCAGCTTCACACTTTAATAAAGCCGCTAGCTAGGAAAACCAGAATGAAAAGACTCGTTGCATTGTGATGCCAAAACCAATGTGATGGTTTGGAAATTGTGTCTGGTTTCATCACGAGGAAGCACTCCTCTAGTGAAAGGCCATCTTTTTGTTGAGAGACACACCAAGGACTCTTAGCTGAAGTTAATGCAAAGGCTTGAAGAAAGAGTTTAAATATTTCCAAGATCCATATTCAACACAAGATTTCTGGTAACATGTGAAAATGACAGTAAAATAATGGTAACAACAATAATAAATCTTTTCCCCTTCATCCTTTCCTTTTTTTTTTACTGAAAAGGAGATAGGAAACAGAGCCAGAGCTCTTCTGTGCACTGTCTTCTGCTCATCTGCACATCAGCTGCACAGAGAGGACTGGGATGCTGTGTGAAAAGCTGATCTTGTGGGCTACCCAGGCAGAGTGAACGCCAAAGCCTCTCCAACAGTGCTGTTCTCAAGTGGTTTCCTCATTTTATAGACTTCAGAGGTCTCAGTTATTTCAGTAATGGATAACATAATCCACTTATCCAGCTGCCTGCATAAGATCGCAAAAACTACAGGCTCTTTGTCTTTTGTTTCTCTGTTCTTTTATATCTGTTTCATTTCCATCAGTGTGCACTACCATTGGGCCCTTCACTACGGTACTAGAGAGCAAAACTTGTCCCTAGATACTGCACTCAATCTGCATGACAACAATAGCCAAATGTGACAGCCATATACAGCAAATTCTCAACGATCAAAGTGGTTTCTAAAGAAATGTGGGAACTTGTTAAGTTTTAATTCTAGCTTGTGGTCCTACTTTTCTATTAGATGCTTGGGCAGTGCTGGTGGAGATGGGAGGGATTTTAACAGATTCCCCTCAAAAAATGAGATCAGAGATCAGAAAAGACTTTTCCCTGAGACATGTATGAGCATCCAGGCTTTCCAGATCTAAGTGCCCATGCTTGCATTGAAATGTTTTCATTGAAATCCACTTCCAGCCATCAGTTGCAAGGCTCTGATAAATAAATAAAGAAACCCAGATAAATAGGACTAAAGGCACACCATGTCTGTTACCTCTGAGCATAACCCACACCAATGCGTAGCATTCATTTAAAGCACTCATTTTCACTAGGCTGCCGCTAATTTGGTAAAACTCAATTTTCTTAATCCTAACTCCTGAAAAAAGCAAAGCTATCCCTCATGCCCATGCTGCTTGGAGCTTTGAGTCACTCATGGGTTTTCTCCTACCTGCAGCCAGCCAGAAGCAGGCTGCAGGAGCCAGATGGCACGCAGGGAAGAGAACTTTGTCCTCTGCACCCATGAAGAGGGGTTGTCCTCTGCTAACCTCCCAGTTTCTTCCAGCTCTTCTGGTTGCCTTTTTCTCCCACACCCATGCTCCAGCAGTAGCAGCTCTCCTGCCCTGCAGACACAGGCTCTGCTCTGTGCTACAGAAGGGTCCTGTTAGCCTCCCTTAGGTCTCTATCAACATTTGAGGCCTCTATAGGCTGGTGGATATGCTCCCCTGATCTGATCTTGAACACAGCGTACGAGCAGAGGTGTGTGAGGGGTAGGAAAGAGAATGGGTGTGAAAGAGGTATTTCCTACCCGTATTTCTTTGTGTGTCATGAAAACACACTTCCATCCCCTGTAGCATTTAATCAGATCCCTTTAACTTTCCTCACGGTGCACAGGGGGAGGGGAAAAGTCCCTGGCTAAACCCAGAATGCCATTTTGTGGCAATTTATGAACAAACAAGCTTCCCATCAAACCAATCCTTAGAAATGTCACTCCAGGCTAGCACTAAGCAGAGATTAAACGCTGGATTGTCAACCTTCCTTTTTTATTTGATGTTTTGAATTTCACTGTTCCTCTCTTTCATTAAAAATGAACTAGAGGGAAAAAAAGCAGAATAAAATAGAAGCCTTTTACATCTAAAAGTCAAGATAATTATCTCTTATATCCAACCCACTCCTCCAAGTCTCTGAATGAAGCCATCATTAAAATCTGTGTCCATCTGGTGACTTTTCCACAGCTAATTAGGTGAAGAAGCCAGTTAACAGATATGTTCTGTTGAAATCTCTCTCTCTCTTTTTAAAAACTTCTAGACACGGCCCATGTACAATCTGGCTGCTGCTTGTTCTGTCCCTCAGGTGCTAGGAGAACAGGAGAAGAGACACGGTGGGAGACGGCTGTTTTGGCGAGCTGCTCACCAAGGCCCTTTCATGGCAGCAGGGCTGGAAGAAAGGAGGAAGCGGATGAAGAGGCAGCAGGTTGGACTTCCGCTGTGTGGGGAGCCCTTTCGGGAGCTGCCGGGATGTTTGGCTGGCAACAGTTCAGTGCGGTTCTGCGTGGGGCTTCTTTCAGTACTGTGATTTTCTCCCTGTGGTTTGTCAGGCACTCAGCCAGCCTACTAAAGACTCTCTACCAGATACCCATCTGCTGCGTTTGTTAGAGCTTGTCACCCTAACACCTAGGGGCTGAAAGGTATCGATTCCTCCTGCATCCAGATGGATGGTCCATGGGATATGGTCTCCTCCTCCCAGCCCTGCACCAGCTCTGCTTGTGGCACTTCAAGGACTGCCCCAAACTCACAGAGGCTCCCCTGGGAACTTTCCAAAACTGAATATGGTCCATACTGGCTACTATAAATGTGAGTGGAGCAGTGTTCAGGCTGCAGTGACTGCACTCCAGGTACAGTACAGTAAGACAGCATCAATCTCAGAATGTTAAAACCTTCCCTAGGGTTACAGCAGAAAATTTCAGCCACTGTGACACCTTAGGAGAGACTGGATCTCATGTCAAGGACAATGGGCAAGTATCTGAGTGTAGCAACTAAGGGCATAAATCCCTTAACGATTGTGCCATCAAGGACCCAGGAGTCCTGGCCAGTTGTACACATGGCACACTGCCCAGGGTCAAGGAAGGCTGACTGATGGACTTTCAGAGCTCATTGTGCAGTCTGTAGCTTGCTCATCCAACCTAGTTTTCCCTTTGTGGGTGTAGCTGGTAGAAGCCTGCTGCCCTTTTCCACGAGGATCCCAGGGCTCATAGTCCCATAGTTCATAGCCTCATAACTCATATCAGGATACACAGCACTCTGCTTTTGTGATGAGGCATGCAAGTAATTGCTGGCAATGCCATTTCTTGTGTGTGTGCAACACACTTCCATGACTACACACACATCCATCACAGCAGTGGGAAAGGCTCTTGGGACTTTTGAGGGCTCTTCTAGTATGTTACATGGTGCCTCCTGGTTGAGCAGTCAGGCCCCGGGGCTTTGCTGCTCAGCAGTCTCTGTTTAGCTGTGCTGTTTGAGAATATAAGCCCCTGTGAGTATGAACACTGCCTTCCTCACTTCTGCTCTCTGGAAAATGTCTGCCTCAGTTTGGCACAATTACATTAATACAGTTATAATTCTAGAAGGATCATAACAAGTGAGTAATACAGTAACTTCCCAATCTTTTCTCAAAGAGACCTAACAGGCACCACAAAGACTCTGACACAAGGGAAGCAGGACACAGTGACCCAGAAGGTCTTGGCTGTTTTTAATTTCTCTGAATTCATGAGAAGAGAAAATTACTGGAAGGATTTTCATTTTCGTTTACTTCTAAAGTGCAGGTCCAAATGTTAAAAGAGCCCAGAAGGGTTAATGTTCACTGGAGTTCATCTCTAGCCAGTGACTCCCTGCTGCTCCTGGATTTACATCATGCAGTTGTCATTATAGATAGAAATGAGAAAACTTGATAAAATGAGCCCTGTATGGACAATGAATTGAAATAGAGCTTGGGGAAGAACTGTAGCAAGGGAGGGTTTACAGACCATAAATATATCATAAGGAAAGGACTTTTAAAATACAGCCAGTCCACTTCAGAGTCATCTCAACTGCTGCACGTCCTGTTTAGCACTCTACCATTCATGAGCAGTAGAGGAAAAGCTGAACAATTCAAACACACAAAGAGAATGAACAAAGACTATTTCCTTTAGTGGTACTGCAGTTTTCAGGAACACTGGGCTTCTTCAAGGCCATGCAAGGAAGGTGCTGAGCCAATTAAGATATTTTTCATATCTTGTGATAAGTTCACTGTATTGGAGTTAACTCTGCCTTGTACATCTTCATCAACAATGCAATATCCCTTATACCAATTTAATTTTACATTGCCAGCAAGATAAAGGCAATTTATAAGTTTCAATGAGAGCAGCCTGGCTGGGCTCCAATCCAATCCAGGGAGTGCAACGTTTGCTGGGGAATTGCTCGAGACCTTAATGTCTGGCATATGGTGAGCTGCTTTCATTTCTGACCTGTGCAATTAAGGTCAGTGGCGAAAATTACATTAAAACAGTTCTTTATTAATCATGTTCTATCTAGGGCAGATGATGACGACCTCTAAGCACAGAGATCCGGCAACCACAAAACTAAATACTGTGAGTCTCAAAAACCACTCACTAACAAAGCTTTGCAGTAGATTTTCTTGGTGCTTTGCCTACGGTTTTGAAATAATAAAGGTTGGTGGTCATGTCCTGGGGGGAATAACGTGCCATCAGTACTAGAGAGAGATCTTCATTTAAAGTGTGGTGGATTTCAGAGAGACCTGAGAAAGGAAATCCATGGGGAATTTTTATGCCTCTCTCCTCTGTTGGTGAGACAGGTGCTAGTTCTCCAAGCAGGTGCTAGTTTCTGAAATGGCTCTGGGTATTTCTTCAGACATATGACTGCCCTAAAGACCAACTGATCTCCCTTTTGACATGTTGTGAAAATGATGTTGTCTGGAAATTTGTGGTTAGCAGAACTTTTATGTTCTTGAAGCTCAGTTCTCCACTTTCCCTGAAAAGATGCATATGAAAATAAATTCACAATGTACCATGAATTTTCATCATGTAATAGGGAGAAGGAAGCCACCCCTTCTTGCTCCAAAGAGATACCGACACAGTCTGCTGGACCTAACTCAAAGACCACTTAGAGTCTCAGACACTGACTTAATCTGGTTTTGTTTGGATCCTGTCCTTTCTGCCATGACATATGGCTTGACCGTGCAATATGAGCACTTGCAGCAGAGGCCTCTGGAGCTATTCACACATATGAACCCAGCTGACCAACAAGTCATACTGTGAGACTCCTCAAATCAACATGTGCTTCATCCCCTCATTGATGAGGCTGATTGTTGCAGGTTTTTGCTATGTAACTAATGCAGTGTTGTTGTGACCCAGAGTGTCATGAGCACTTACCCAATGTCTGGAAGAGAGAGAGTGAGGCAGACTGAAAGGCTGTGTCATTAAGCAGTGCCTCAGTGATGATTCTGACCTATAAAAGCGATACAGTGTCAGAGTCAGGAGAAACAGAATGATGCTGGATCTGAAACATGGAGTAGTACATGAAACCAAACATACTGGACATTAAATGTAAAACAGAGGAATCAAGTCAAAGGTGAAGATGAATTTCTAATTTCTGTCAAGAGAAATGTGTAAATGAGGGAAAGACTATCTGAGCCCACATATCTTTGTTCCAGTGCTCACAAACATCTGCATTAGGAGCTAAAAATAGCAGTAATATCTCATCTCCCTTCTCTTTGTTGTACATTGCTAATACGAAAATAAAGAGGAAAAAGAATGAAAACAAGGTGTTCCTGTCTCTGTTGTTTATTAAAAAGTAAAAAAATATTCAATTTTAAAAGAAAACAATAGCCAAAAAGTTCTGGTTTGCAGTCAAATGTGTTTACAATCTCATTTAATAAATTGAAGAGTAAAGCAGGAGGATTTCACAAAGTTGACCAGCCATCAGGAAGCCATTCTGATAAGATTGTCCCTGAAAATACCCTTTTAAAGTTGAATATTGTACTAACTATCCCACTCTTTGTGGGATCCTACTTCCAATTTGTTTGTTGAATTTCAAGATTGAAGGAGAATCATTGTCATGGGAGAGGTTTTGTTGCTGGCAAAACTGCAGGAAAACTTGTTTGGGAACATACGTATGCTGCAAGCAAAGATGGGGAACAGTTTTGTGTAAATCAGGCTGAAAATGCTTGGGAAAGCACCTTGCATTTGATAGGCCTCAAAGGTCACTGACTATATCTGCATTGCTCTGTGAATTAGCAGACATCGGGATGCTGAAATCTTGGTCTCCCAAGTTAAAGAAACCCTTTCAAATTACTTCACCAACATCAGGATTGTAGTCACAGTCTTACCACTCGCTTTGAAATTAACTTTCCCATGTTGGATCTTAAGTTACCTAGTGTGAAAAATGCTCATGGAGAGGGTGTGCATTTGCTTTACACATGTAACAGAGACAGGCACAGGTCCCTCTCACCAACCCATCCCATTGTGATCCTTTGGGAACCTCCATTACTGGTGCTTAATGTACCTGAAACTCTCCAAACAGAAGGCATCTGTTCCCAAACAAATGTCAGGCTTTACTCCATCCTACCTAGAGGTAGCACAGCCCCACTGTTCCATCTATTCTTTGTCAAGGAAATATCAACTTACAGGGATTCAACTGCTTTCGAGCCAGGTCTGGACAGCTATGAAAACATCAAGTGGCTCATCAGGGGGCACGTAGTAAGATGTGGCCTCTGCGTGAGCCTCTGCTTGCTGGAGACTTGATGTGTAGTCTATTTGTGTACTCAGATTTCTGCTGCTTCTCCCATAGGACAGACCTCTGAAACTCATGTTCCCAGGTAACATGAGAAAGGATGTGTGAAAAGCTGGAGACATGGCTGAAGCAGTCTGTTGTTGGGACTACCCACCTTTCAGCCAGGACTGAGGAGCTTTCCCAAATTTGGTACTGCTGCAGTAGTCTCTCTTTAACATGCTTTTATAACAAAAATGTAAATCCTAGTTTCATTGCCTTCTGAAGTAATCCATCAGGCCATTACCAAGCCTGAATGTGGTTTCAGCAGCAGTGGCAGAACCGCCTTGCCGTGCTGTGTCTGCCTGGCTCTGCACTGAGCAGCACCTCACGGGAGTGCTCCCTGCCCTCTGCAGGTGCTGTGCCTGCATGTGGAGTGTGCAGCACCTTGCCTGCTGGCCCTGCATGTGCAGTCCTCCTGCCCTGGCGTCCTGGAATTAGCCACATAACTTTTACCTCAAATAAATGTCTTTGCTTCTCCTCTCTCCCTTTTGTCACCTCTCTGAGATTTATTTTAACTCTGTGTTTTGGGGTTTTTTTTTACTAATTTCTTTTTAAACGTTAGCTGTGTGCTACCCTGCCCTTTCACCTCACTGGTGTGACCTCTTTCTCTTTCCATCTACCTGATATGTGTAGCTCAGGACTTCTGTTATCCCCATGATAGGTTTATTTATCACACTCTAATGATTCTTCTATCTACGCTCTGCATCTCAAAGGCTGGCTCTTGGGGAAGAGGTCGAGAGGTTACTGTGCAGCAATCTTTGTTTATTTTAAATCACAGTAAACCACTTGAGCTGGAGAGGTGGGAAGAAGAAACCTGTGTCATCTTTTCTTTCTTTATAATGAAAAAAATAAACCTGAAGCCTGGGCTTCTCAGCACATGAACCTTCCTAGCCGGAAACATCCTGCTGGTTGAGAGAGGAAGAAATATGCAGCTACAAGATGTATTTAACCCCCACTTTATGTCTTGAGCGAGCAGCAATATGGGACACGTAGAGGAAGATAAGCAGCCGTGCAGGCTGGTGTTGCAGGGAGCATGCCAACGTGATGTATTCCAGGCAGAGGGGAGTTCACAAGCCAGTGCGTTATGCCCTGAGTCCCAAGACCACTCACATCAGGCATGTGCAGGACCAGCTCAGTCTCAGGGACTGAACTGCATCTGGTGTGGCAACAGGGCTGCCTTTCTTTGTACCCAGCTGGAGAGGGCAACCTAAAGTTTCCCCAGGTTTTAGGCTGACTGCAGGGTAAAATGTAACACCAGGTCCTGCAGAATGCCTTCTGACGAAGTTACCCCATCAGTGGTGTTTTGAGCAAATCTGAACTAGCAGAGCAAGCACCACCAAATCAGTGCTTTGCATCATGCAGCCACAGCCTATCTGGTCCAGTGCTGGAGGTTTTAATTCTGGATTTATTGTATCATCCAACTGGAGAGTCTATTGGTATGGTGGGAAGTGGTTACAGGTCTTCAGGCCTGTGTCAAACTGACTTGTATCTAACCAGAGACTGTCACATAGATATCATCAGTAGGAGGTGTAGGATACTATCTGACATTTTAGTCTGCGTTAGCGGTGAACAACAAACGTCTGCCACAAACCTTAAGGGAAGACAGCCTCTATTGGTCAGTGCACAAATAAAAATCATAACAGGAGTAAAGACAGCAGAGATGAAACGCAATTGGTAGCATTCAAGGTCCTGGGAACTTTTCATCTGTACAAGTTAAACAGCCCTTCGTTTCTCCTTCCAATAACTTACAAGCCCATTAAAAATATATATCTATGTATTCCCTCACCCCTAACCCTCCCCAAAACCAAATCTTTAATCAGCTACACCTTTTAATGCAGAATCAGCAGCAGCAGCAATGAACAATGACCCTGTAGTAGCAGCCCCGGTGAAGGCAGGTTTTTTTTTTCCCTTTTGCTCTTTTTTTTTTTTTTTTCCCCTTTTCTCCTCTGCAGCTCCAATTGTGCCTTTGAAACATCTTTAAGCACTGGAGCTTTGTCCTTTTCATTTCCTCCTCCTGTTCACGTGTTTTTCCAGAGAGACCCCCTCAAAAAAGTATTTTGTTTTTAGCAAGTCAGGCGCTGCTGCTCTTTCCTAAGCTATCCGTTATCCTCCTGGGCTGTGCAGTCATATGCTGCTTTGTGTCTGGACAGTACTCAGCACATGTGCTCTCTGTCCAAAAATGAAGACTCAAGGCACCACTGCAACACAAGGAATAGTCAGGGTAGAAACAATCATCCTCTTTAAGAGCTCTCCTTATTCCAAAATATTCCCCCCCTAGCCCAACATCTCAAACTCAGCTCTTAAATTCAGGATGACCCAGAGATTTTTAACAGAGGAGTTGAAGGCAGAACTTTAGTCTGCTGCTGATAATTTTTATTCTCCTTCATTAGAAAACCATATTCATTAGGTGATGGATTTTTATGTGTCTTTTGAAACAGTGTTTTGCCATATTGTGAAAAGTCTTGGCTCTTAGAAACGTCGGGTCTGTGTTGTGGTACTGGCGAGGACATGGACAGGGCTTGGGCAGGTTTCCCACGCAGATCCATCAACCCTCCTCAAACATGACATGCAGCATCTCCTGTCAGGCCAGCCATACCTACCCCCAAAACTGTCAAAGAGCCCCAGGCTGGAAAATGCCTGTCACCCCAAGAGATCATGAGTGGCTGGAGATAAAAGGATGAACTTCTTTCACCAGTGAAAAGAAATCAGGCCTTGAAGGCAGCTTCCAGAGGAGAAAGCTGGTATATTAATGTCCTGCTATCCTGGAATGTATCTCAGTAAAAACCAACAAGCCTTGAAGTACAAGTTTCAGTATTTTCTGTACAATTCTGCTCAGCATTAGTTATAAATCTTATCATGTGATAGCCTGTTTGTTCTCACACCAATAAAATAACAAATGGAGTAGAGATGGCAGAGAGCTGACAATCACCAGAGGCAATGCAACACTCATGGCCCTTGGAATCAGAAGAACTTTTCAGCTCAAGAAGCTTAACAGCTCTGCATTTCTTTCTCCAGGAACTTACGAGCCCATTAAAAATATATATCTCTGTATTCCCCTCCACCCAGAAGCCTTCCTCTTCCAACCAGCTGTGCCATTTAATGCAGACTCAGCAGTGATGAAGAATGGTCCTTTAGAAGAGCCACAGGGGAAAAGCTTTTTCTTTCTTACCTTCTTTAATTCCTTTTTGCAGATCCAGTTGTGCCTCTGAAAACTCTCCAAGCAGCTGGCACCTTGTCTTTTGTTTTTTTAATTTAATCTTTTTTTGTGTGTGTTTCTAGGCAAGGTAGCTGGAAGAGAGGCTTTCATCTTCATTAGGGCCATACATTTCTGCAGGTTCATTAGGCTCTTTTTTGTTGCTATTGGTGTGGAGTTGTCTGCAACAAGAAAAATAGCCTCCAACATCATTAGTCTGCTAAAGAAAATTTCAGTGCTCCTTCCTGGGGCTTTGGGAATTTGTGCTGTGTTGAAACTTCAGCAAAATCAAGAATCTGACATCAGGCTTCTTCCTTTACTCTTTTTTCGTGAGCCTTATGACAGACATCATTCCTCAGGGCCCAATCTTGCCTTTACGTAAACTGTGCTGTAGTCTTAAATATAAACCAGGGCAAACCAAGACCCTGATGTTTGTCCAAAGCAGCAACACACCTGCAACGATTGCTCCCTGAGGCGTGAGCTGACCCATCCATCATGAGGGGTGTTGACTCTACACATAAAAATGACAGCTTAAATGGTATTTAATGATATTAGCTATTTCCCAGCTGATCATTTTAGCAGATTCATTCAGCCATGTGCAAGTTGGCAAAGCCTGGGGCAAAAGGCCACACCTGGACATTCAGAAACAGTCCCCTTGGTAGCTGAGTGCAGGCGAAATCAGGGCCCATTTGGTGAAGAGCTTTTCATCTCCTGTTAGCTATCAGGAGGGCTCCAGGACCCCACCCTGCTGACCTCAAGGCTAATACACAGATACAGTGTGTGCAAGTTCTTCCTAATGGTTTTTGGCTTGCAATCCCCTCCTCAGCATCTGTCTTGCTTACATTTGAGGCCAGCATTTTTTCCTAATTTATAGACTAAATAAATTAATCCATGACCTCTCAACAG
>NW_008583686.1:10049-70509 GCF_000691845.1 Merops nubicus | reverse complement strand
TGCTGAACACCAGGATTATTTCTAGCTGAGTGAATTAAACAGCTTGGAAACCCCCAAACAGCACTTAGATGCCAGAGCCTGAATGTTGGTCCTCCAGAAATATTGGTCAGTGTTTGAGACAAAAGACACAACCTTCCATAAAAGGGTGCTAAGGACTCCGCTCTCAAGGATGACTCTCTCTTAATCAAACACCTAATTAATCAATTATACATCAGACATACCCCAAGCCAAATTTATGTAAATGTTACATACATCTAAATACTCTATCCACTTCACCCACATTTATAGATGACTCCAACTCTCAAAAGGTTCAACTGGCTCTTCCCAATATTTCTGTCTGTATGTGCAAATATATTGACAACTGTTTTATCTGCCTGTTTTCAGCAGGGCATAGGAGTCCCAAGGTTATTTTGAAAAGGTTCAACTGGCTCTTCCCAATATTTCTGTCTGTATGTGCAAATATATTGACAACTGTTTTAATCTTATCTGCCTGTTTTCTGCAGGGCATAGGAGTCCCAAAGTTATTTTGCTTCTAACACCTCTCTCCATAGAAGGACACATAACATTTCCTGCAATAAACAACAGATCACCCTCTGCACTCCTGGCTACATTTAATGTATCTTCTGCAAATGACCAGTCAAATGACAAGTGGCTGCCCTCATAAACTCCTTAAAGTGCCTTCCAGAGACATGGTGGGCTCCACAATGTGCTTAACTGGCCATTGATCTCCACGTACATGGTATAAAAAAATGATCTTATCCATGCAATGAGATTGGAAGGGAGGATGTATTGTAAGCATATTTCATCAAGAAAAAGTCCTCAGATGTAATTGCTCAAACTAGACAGGAAAACTAATAGAACCTAATAACTCTGATAAGGCTTTCTGTACTTCATGGCAGAGTCAGCATTGTTGGCTGAGCTTAATCTGACATTAGGGCATCTGGGTTACAGAGAGAACCATCTGTAACCCCAGGAAACAGCCTGTGGCCAGGGCGGGCTTAACATAAACTATGTGGCCACCAATTCAACTTCTTCAAAAGTAAACAAGTGATTTTGAGAGACTTAGACTGTACGAGGTTGTTATAGCCAACTATTTTCTACTTAAGTAAGTGACTACATTTTTACTTTCCTGTTTATCAGCTTTTACTCTGTTGATTGGAGTTGTGAATACAGAATTTATGGCATCTTGAGTGAGACCAGGGGATTCAGGGAGAGTAAAATAAAATGTAATTTCACATCAAAATAACTCACAGAGAAGCTGCTTTGCTACTGTGAGATTAATTGTCATATTTAATGCATTATAAACCTCTTCTTGTTAATTTATATCAAGTCACCCCAAGATTTACAGGCTGTTGCACCAGGCAGTTACTGATTCCAAGGTACCTTTCTCTAATATTTAGGTCCAGCATGGCTATAATCCATTAGGATCTTACTGCTCAATTACAAAAGGATCATTAAAAAATTATTTCATCCCATGGCATTGATGATAAATCAGCTCTTCAAGACCAAGGTTTATTCTGCAGTGACTGACTGTACTTTAGCAGATCAGTTTCAAAACTTCACAATTGTTTTGGAAAACACTGATAGCTTTTGAAACCTTCTTTCTGTGCACCTGAACTCCTGAGACCCATCCCAAATTCAATTACCTGTATAGACTAAAACATCACCCTCCCCTGAATCTAAGGCTGTCCTTGTGCAACCAGCCATTGGCCAAAATACTGAGAGGGTTGTGCCTATTTGCCCACCCACTTCTTTAGAACATACCTAAGCATTTATTATTATCCATTGTTAAAGACGAGAGATGGGGCAAGCTGGATCTTTGATCTGACTTGGTGTGGTCCTTCTTAGAGTGTAGCTTTGATCTTCTTGGTACATCAGTCTACCTGCCTGCAACAGGGACGAGGGGTGGGTTTGCTAACAGTGGTGTAAAGTAGCAGCAGTATTATTGAGTCTGTGTAAACCCAACATCCATGATGTAAGAGTGAGGCCCAGAAACCTGTTGTTCTCACAAAGGGAATGAGGCAACTCCTTCAGGATTGTCTGGATTTGCATGCCATGCTGTACTGCTGCTGCTGCACGGTAAGCACGTTTCCCTTCAGACAAGGGCGGATCATAACAGGCAAAGGAAACCTCTATTTCAGGAAAATTTAAAGACTACCCATGCATGTTTTAGAGGCACAAATTAACACACACCACCACCACCACCCCCCAAAAAAAAAAAAAACAAGCAGCAGCATTGTAAACGTGAGGCTATCAGAGTGCAATATCCCTCTCTGTCTCTCTCTGCACACCGTACACACACACACAATGTTTGTCTTCGGGTCAGTGGGAAAGTTAATTAGAAGAATGGAGTTTCTTGTGATGGAAGATGCCACCCTGATATGATTTTGAGTCCTCTCTCTGCTTCTGATGAATTACAAATGACAGCAAAGGAAGTGAAGGACACCGGCAGTGACAGTCTGTCAGCCACGTTCGCTCTGTGTACGTTTTTTTGGGTGGGTAACTTATTGTCCTCTGTTGATTTCACAGCACTTGCTACAACTTCCCTCCTCGCGTTTGCCTTCTCTCCCTTTCCTTTCATTTGCCAGTGGGCGACTGGAAGGTGACAGAGAGGGCAGCCCCTCTGAGCAGAGCTCGCGAGCGCCAAGGGAGGGGTGCGCACGGGGGCAGCGCAGGGGACCTCTGGGTGGGGCTTTCAGATGCAATAACTGATGCTGAGCAAACAACATCTGCGAGTCCTGCTGGAGCAGGTGCAGCACTGTGTGCTGGGTTGTCACTTGCCTCCAGACAAGCAGGCAAAAAAGGATCTTAGCAGTGAAATATTTCTTCTCAAGAGATGCTTCTTTCCTCCAGCCTAAGCATCTTTCCATCAATCAAGAAGCCAGCAAGTAGACTGGAACAGGGCTTGCTCATTCCTGGTTCTTTAATTATTCTTTGCATTTTCACAAGTCTTCATCTACTGCCACAAAGTTCTTGCTTTTTTTTAGGTGTGCTGTTATGGGAGATGGTTGCTGTCATCCTGGTACAACATGGGCCAGGCAGCAACACACTCTGCACAGTGTGATTTCTCCCATCACAGTTATTTTTCTCCTGTCAAAAATATGTATCTCCTAAATACCTGTTTCTTCCTCTTACAAAAAAAAAAAAAAAAAAGGATTTTTCAACTTGAAACATTTATGGGAAAATCTTTTTTTGAATTATGTTTTTTTTAATTTCAGAAGAAGAAAATTCTGTGTGCATTTTCTTGGAAATAATTAAAAGATAGCCCAGTTTTGGAAGAAACAATATGTGGGCTGTGGAAGCTTTATCGGGACAGCAAATGCTCTGTGAGAGATTAGAGTGCACAGCACTTCTCCCAAGTGCTTCTCCTGCACAGAAGCAGATGAAACACATGAGGACTCTGAGTCTTGATCTTGGAGCCAGAATGGGCATCTGAGCACTTATTGCAAAGGATGGAAAATTAAACAAATAGTAATAGAGAAAAGTATATGTTCATGAATCAGATTATGACCATGCCTGAGTGAAGATGATTGGTTGTTAACTCCACTCCTATTAAAGTTCATATTCTGAAAGGCTACATAGCTGCTAAATAAAAGCTGAAATAGATTTCTGTGCTAGCTTCAAGGTCATGTTTCTGCACCATTATGGAATACATTAATATGCTCAATTTATGCCCTGGAACTCACCAAAAATATAAATGTAGCTTACATTAAATAAACCTTTGCCAGGCTCTCTTCCTAACTTTTTCTCCTTTGCCCTCTATATTTAATAGAAAAATGTATTTCAATATGAGAAGCTTTTCTTTACTGTATTTGCTCTTTGCTCAGTGGAAGCCATCATTGCCCCAAGGGGAAAAAAAAAAAAAGATATTTTATCATTCCAAGTGAATTACAAATCAAAGGTCTCAAGTCTCCACTTGTCCACAAAATCTACTGGCCTCTGTCCAGCTGTTTATTGTCCCTAGCCTAGGAGGGCAATGGTAACAGCCCAGATTTTCTTTTGCTTGTGCCTAAGCCCAAGTCCTTTGCCTATGAGTAGGCATGTGCCATGTTGTGCACAACTCAGCTGGTTCCTATTCCTTTACCTTGGGTGTAACCCATGGTGGGGGGAACTCTCACCATGCAGCGGCAGTAGTTTTAGACAGCAGAATTCCCACTCCATATATTTGAGGACTATCCAAAAAAATCACAGTGAGGCACTGGAGCATAAATGAGGACAACAGATGCATTTCTTTTTTATTGCTGCCTGCTGCTGCAGGAATTAAAGAAAAATGCCACATAATTTATTAAGATGTGCTAGAATCCTTTAGGGAGTGCTTCCACCAAGGAGAGTGCAGCACCCTGTTAAATGTGACCATATGGCTCTTAGGCTAGGGTGGGACTACCTCTGATCAGCCTGGAGCACTCACTGAGGTGGGCCATCTTGGCTTCTGCCAGGGAACATAATGCTTCAAAAGTATGTTGAGTGGAATATCAGCTGAGTCTATGCTTCTTTCATAGTGCATCCAACTAAATCCTTTTAACTGAGTCCTTCCCTGCACCCTTTCCATGGGAAGAAAGAACAGGGTTTGCCCTTTGAGGTAGGCTCAGACAGGAGTCACAGGCTTGGCCACTCCTAAGGCTTGGGAGGCTGAGGATCAGCTTCAGATCTTTCTGAATTCAACTGAAAATATCTTATGCCTTGTGTCTCACCTTATCTTTAAACTTGTCAAGATATCAGTTGTCTACCATGGTTGATGCTGTGATACAGATCCAGAAAGACAGGTCAAAGCCCTTCTCCAGAGCACTGAGCACTCTAGGACAGTCCAGAACCACAGATCCCTGCCTGGAAGAGTATCTGTGGGCTAAAATGCCAAGATAATCATTATTTTTCACCCTTCTGCTAAGTCCTCTATGACACAGAGACCAGGTCCCAACCATTTACTTTCCTGCTTCCACCCAGACTGAATTGCATGTAGGCTTTCCTGCTCACAAACCAGCTCTTGCTCTTTCTGCCACATCTGCAGTGCTAGTGGTTTTCTTGGCTCTTGCAGACCTTACAAGGAAGCAGAGACGCCTTTGTTCACCTCCTTGCTGCATCCCTTGGGCTGACTGGCACTACTATGTCCCATGGTTTTTGCCCTGCACAGCTCAGCCAAATGGTTTCACATTTTGAAGCAGGAGATGAAGCTGTTTCTGGCAAAAGAGATTATGAATTGAAATATTTCCCTGAGCTCCTATTCACAGGATTTTTAATGCACTGGGCATCAGCTTAGCCCTCTGATGAATCAAAGTCATTTTGTAAAAATGGCACCTTGGTGTTGCATATATATTGCCCCTCTGCAGCTTCTCTGGCATACTTATTCAGTTTACTAGTCAAAAGTAGTTTCATGCTACACTAGGCTCAGCAGGGTCAACACCTAACCTATGAAAATGAAGTTGTCTCTTTTCTCTCTGCTTTGTACATCATCATCAACCAAAGCTGGATAATGGAAAGCTGGTTTTGATCTTGGAATGATTATTTCTGGTGCTGCAGCTAGGGATATGGCAGGAAGAAAGACAAAGAGGGGACCTTGTGAGTTTGCAGTGGTTTGATCCTGCAGAATGGGGAAAAAAAAAAAAAGTGCAGAGTGGCTTGTCATGCCAGTGAGGGCACCATGTGGACAAGGCCTGTGGGTGGCTGTGGTAAGCTGCAGAAGCAGCTGTGGCTTGATATGGACATATAAAAGCACACCATCAGAAAGAAGTTGGAAGAGCTGCAGTGCAAGGATTGTAGCAGTAGGATCTCTCAAGTTCTGGTGAAGTCTAGATTAAAATACATCTAATCAGTGGGCTTCTTGGTTGCAGACAGGAAGGAAACAAATATCAGAAGCACTGAAGAGAGGACAGTTGTGTTGTATTTGTCCCAGACTTGGGCAAAGAACCTAGGAAACTGCTGCCAACCAAGAGCGGGGATTGACCTTTCATTGGACCATCTGGGAGCAGAGATGATGGAGGACCCTGGTATTTCAACCATATCCTTCAGTGCCTTTGAACCAGAAGCTTCACATAAGTTGTGAAATATCTGAGAAGGCTTCAAGAATAGCTGAAATGCTTGTTCCATGTGACCCATGGACAAAGGCCTGTCCGCACATAACACAGATAGAAAAGGAGTAATGGAGTAATTTAGGCTGCTCCTGCTCAGAGCTGCCAGATGCTGAGCTCACTCTGTGACCAGTAGAGGAAATCTGGCTATGCAACTAAAAGTACATAAGTGTAATGGTTTGAAACCTGCTGCTCCTGGTGGGTGGAGATCTGAAATTTAAAATCAGGAGCAAGCCTGAATGAAAGGGGTGGAGACCTCTTCTATTCCCACTCCCCTCTTCCTGTCTTCGGGACTTCCTGCTGGGGTCTACAAAAGGGGTGAGAAGACACGCCTCGCTCTCTTCGCTTCTCCTCTGCTGGGGTCCTGGCCGGAGGTACGCTGCTGCTGCTGCTGCTTGTGGTTTCCCTGTGCTGCACGTGGCCATGGCCATCTTGAAGACCTGGGCCTGATCTACAGACACTTCCCTGCCCCCATCCACATCCAAGGATTGTGCATCCACCTCAATCCAGCGAGATCCAGCACTGGGGAGCCTCAGCACAGCATTTGAGTTTTGTATTTTTTGGAAGTTTAACCTTCCTTGCTTTGTTGTTATTATAATCCCTTTACCCTGTTAAACCCCTGCCCTTTTTCCTTTCTGTACCCTGTTAAACCCCTACCCTTCTTCCTTTCTGTTCCCTGTTAAATAATATATTTCATTTTGTTAACGTTTCAATCGGTGCAAAGCTTTCATTACCCACGTTTCAAAACGTTTCAAAGCTTTCATTACCCCTGCCTTCCTTTATTTACTTCTCTACCTGGGAGAAATAAGGGATAAGGGAGGGGGGACACAATTCTGCCTTCTAACCAGGACAATAAGCCATGCACATTTTAATTAAAACAAGTTATGAATTTTTAAATTGATCAGTGTTTTCTCCACTGTTTTTCCCTGACTCTCCCTGATTTTCTCCAGTGACAGCTCGAGGGTAATGGTGCGATTGCTCCCTTAGACATGGCAGTGAGCATCAAGCTGTGCTTTGAAAGGGGCCAACAGACCACAGCTTTTCTGGGAGACCAGAAGCCCAAAAGTGCAGGACATTCAGGGGTGGGAGTGAAGGCTGAGAGCAGGGACAGGAGCAGACCCCCGTGCAGACGTATGCGCTACTGCTGTTTGTAGGTGTAATTGAGACAGTCCCTCTTGGACAGACAAATCCAGCAAAACGAAGCTTCTTAGAATGGCCATAAAAAAAAACCACATGACCTCAAGCCGTGGTAAGATGGAGCTGGAACATCTCTCATCCTCGGGTGGGAGTGAAGGCTGAGAGCAGGGACAGGAGCAGACCCCCGTGCAGACGTATGCGCTACTGCTGTTTGTAGGTGTAATTGAGACAGTCCCTCTTGGACAGACAAATCCAGCAAAACGAAGCTTCTTAGAATGGCCATAAAAAAAAACCACATGACCTCAAGCCGTGGTAAGATGGAGCTGGAACATCTCTCATCCTCAGCAGAGCAGACACTGGGGGAGACTTGTAACACACACACGCTTAGGGAAGTTTTGAAATCCTGATTAAAAGTGTGCCTTTCCCCATGTGGCACAGGCTGAGCTGTGGATTCAGAGCTGTGCTCTCTCGGCCTGCTGTGCCTGCCCTGCTGCACAGAGCAGCTCTGTGATGCTCCAGCTCCAGTTGTCACTTTTCCACATCACCGTGTTCAGCGCGCAGCCAGCGCTGCTCACCTGCCTTTCGCTGGAACGCAGCGTGACCCCCCTGCTATTGATTAATTTGCGCTAATTAAAGCCAGCAGTGTTTCTGCAGAAAAGAAAGATGTATAAGTGTCAATAAATTATGAGAAATGTCACAGATTAAAGATTGCCAACTTCTGCTCGAAAGTAACTAAACAAATGTTAATGGCTCCCTCCGTTAACAAGCCCAAATCCACCAGCAGGGCTGCATGCCTGGGCTCCAGCGCAGCTCACACTGACAGCACTGCTCTCCCTAGGATACAAACAGAAAGATTTCATTTTATTTTCAACATAGGTGTTTCTGTTTTCAAAGATAATTTATACATTGCTGTGCCAACTTCCTTGCCAGCTACTCAAACCAATGGATTGAATCAAGATTTTTCTTAGTACCAACAACTTGACAACCCTACAAAAATCCCAAGCAAATAAACAGGAATTGTGACAAGCCACCAAGGCAGCAGGGCTTGTTAGCAGCTGCTGGTAATAAACCTGCTGGAAAGCAGGTGCAATGGAGGAAACTTTGTAAGCCTGTAACAAACAGCTGGGAACAAGCCTAGCTTTTAACTGGATTCACGGACCTGAGATAGTGGTAATTCAGAACAAGGTCAGATTTCTGTTGCCCCAAAGCTGGGAGCACAAACAAGTGAGCAGGGAGCAGCCCACCCGTGGGCATGGCTGCACTGTGATGGCTCTCTCACACACAGTTCTGTTCCGTGTGGGTCCTGCCCTGAACCCCTTTTTACACGGAACCAGGACACAGCAAAGCCAGCAGATTGCCAGGGCAGCTTCAGGAGTTGTTGGTTATCAGGAGGAGCCTCCCAGTCCAGGCAGCTCAATATGGACTGATTATCCTCAGAGCTTATAGAAGTTCAGTGGCTGAAATCCAAATGCGCCAAAGTTTTGCAACTTGCGGGCAATTGAGGATGCAGATAGCATCAGCAACAGGCTTTTCAGCAGAGACAGTGCACTCACTGATTTTGAAGTGGGAGGAGTGAATTCCCTGAGAAGGAAAAGCTTTATGAGGCCTGACACGATGCCAGCAAGGCTGAGGCTGTGGGGGCTTGGCAGTGAGAGATGTGTGTGTCATTCGTTCCAGGGTTAGGTTTAATGACACCCTCTCGCCCTTGATCTTTGGAGCTGTGCGAGGGAGCAGAGGGGAGGAAGATCTTAAATGTCAGCTCTGCACTGAGGTGGGAGAGTTCTCCAGCACTCGCGGTGGCTGGTCAGGATGAGGTCCTGTCCTGGAGGGAGCATCTCATCAAAGGTGCTGAGAGCTGCGTGACAAATCAGGAAGCTTCTGCTGCTGGCTTGGTGGGATTAATTAACTCCTGCCTTGTCGCTGCCTCCAGTCAACTCCATGGCTGCAGGCTGGGCCCTGCTGGGGTTTGGTGGGGTTTTGATGGGGTGATGAAGCATGTGTGGGAGATGTGTGGCAGCACAGGGGCAGGAGCAGAGCAGGGGCTCGGCTGCACACACAGAAAGTGAAACACAACTGGAGTACATGGAAATGGGATAGAGACACAACAGTGCAAAGACATGCAGCTGAGTGCTACGCAGGTAAGAATTTATGGGGGGAAAGGAGGACTCCTGTCCTTTGGAAATCTTTCTGTTGGAAAACTCAGACTTATTAGTCAGTTACAACAGAAGAAATCTCATCAGAATGTTTCCATGAGAAACAGGGAAGTAGTGATGTCATTGTACAAGGCAGTAGTGAGACTGTGTGTGGATGTTTTGTAAATGTTATGGTTACTCACTGTCAAGATAAACAGAGAAAGGTACCAAGAAGGGATGTCTGTTGAGAAGAGGCTGTTAGCCTGGCATGATGGGTTTCAGCCTTTGTGCTGTGGAATTCTGGGATCAAAAAGTCTCTAGACATTAAAAATGTCCCCAAAGCATTATTTGATTCTGGAACTGGGTTGGACTGAGGGCAGAGATAAGACTTCTCCATAGGCAGTGCATGGTATCAGACTGAGGGTGTGTTGTGCTCTGGGGCTCACACTGTATTTCATCCCTACTGGGGAATGTACAGTTGGTCTGATATGTACCTTAGGCCACAATTAATCTCAAAAAGTCCATCTCTATCACTGTCACCCATAATGACCAGTATCTCAAGATGTAAAGGAGTTTATAAAATCAAGGTACACTTTAGCATTAGCTACTGTGAAATTTAGCCTGTTGTTTGTTGCAGGAAAGACAAGAAAACAAGATTGACAGGTGTGGAAATGTTCAAAGGGCCTTAATCTATAGAGACATCTACCAGGTCTTTTATACCACTGGCTGCCTGACCTGGCTGAAAACTCCAGAAGCTGCACTCAGGAATTCAGTTTATAAAAACTGTGGACTCTTTTTGTAACTGATTCACTATCAGACTGTAGGAGGGTGGACAATGCTGAACTGACATACTCAGAAATCTGGGATGGGATTAATTTCATTTTCCTATTTGGAGAACTGATCCCCTTGTCATAGGTTTATTTTACAGGCTAGAAAGAATAATAGGCATTTTAAAGTGCAGTTCATCTCATCCTAATACGGACATTAGGATGAGTGCCTGTGTCTCTCCTTGGCTATAACTGGAGCCTGGTGTGTCTACCTCAAATGGAAATGTCTGCATTGTAGAAGTAAGATGAATCCAACCCCTTGCATACAGAAACCAGGGGTCATATTTTTGCTTTCCTCCTCAAGAGAGGGAAACCTTTTAGGCTGTTCCTATTCTGAATTGCTCATCATTTTTCTAGATGGGTGCCTATTTAGCTCTCTCTTGTGCTTCAGGACTCTCCAAGCACATGAACATTGTGCCTGTTTGGATGCCTGCCATAGGCCAACAGGTATCCTCCTGATTATCATGGGTGCTGTGCTCTTTTGTCACTCTCCCAGCTCTGGGGAAGAAGATGTAAAGTCTGTTGTAGAGAAGGGTAATGGTCATTCAATCCAGTAAGCAGCAGAACTGAGAAAAGACCTCAACTTCTGATCTTTAGACTGTGCTGTTTCTCCACATGACACAATGGCATGCTTGTAGCAGAGTTGGGAGGAAGAACAAAGGTCCTTGGCAAGGTGGGCGTGGGGTTTAGGTTGTACTGGAAACTCACAGGAAATAAACTACAACGTCCCAGGCACTGAATTGTGGGTGAGTTTTGTTTGAGGCATTAAACCTCGGTCATTTGAACTGAGCATGAAAAACAAAACACATGCATTTCTTCCTTGGAAAACATACACTTGAGAGATTTCTCAGTTGCAGTGGATAGTTTAAGGAGGCAGCATGAACAAGGTATTTTTCACCCCCTCCCCAGGCCACTAAGTTAAGATCTTGCCCTTCATCACAAAACATAAGTGATCATATCTGCCTGGACTCTGAAAGGCAGCAAGGTACTAGCAGAGCAAAGAAACGTCATGGAAGAGCCCGGGGGACAGCTCAGGTACAAGGTAAAGGAGCAGCTTGGACAGTTTGTACCCTGGCAGATTCTGAGAAGAGTTCAGAGTCCAAACCAGAGAGGCAGAAGGTAGTGTTGGAGGAGAGCAAATTGCATGGCAAGCAATTTAGGTGGATTAAGTGTATCTCTCAGGTGGGACACCAAGAACTGGAACTGCAGAGGCCAAGACTGGTCATGTGGGATTTGTATGGGGTAGCTGCATGAACGTTGCACAGACCCTGCCACCCAACACAATCAGTCGCCTGGGAGTCCCACATCCACTCACAAAAGCTGTAGATGAAAGAGCTGGCTCGGCATAAAACCAGCTCCATTATGCATGGGCTGTTGGTTTCCCTTTATTGACAGCTTCTCTGGATTCATATCAGGAAGTCTGAAAGCTGCAAATCCCTAATGAAAAGCAGGAGATCTTCATTATTAAATCTGAAATGTTCACATGCAATTTGTTGCTAGCAGATTTCAAGGTCTGAGTGATCCACATGCAGCAAAGCCAATGCAAAACAAACCATGATGGTTCTGGCTGAGGCTGGTGATACAGGTGATCACACAAAAAACTTGAGTATGATTGGCTTTTTGTTGTCTCTGAGGCTGCTGATTCACCTAAAGAGGTGACTTCTGCTCTCAGAGGCTGAGGGTGGCTTCTTAATCTGCACTTTCCTCATGAGTTTAACTGGAAGCTCAGTATAAAACATTGGATATACGACTGACAGTGTTCGTTATCTTTGTCACTGGCCAGGCACTGAAGTAATAAGAAAAAAATAATAAATTCTTTTATTGATGCAAGGAAACTTTTAAAATGTTTTAATCCCAGGGACATCTGTGTTTAGGACCTGATGTGAGAGAAGAGAGGTACTATGTTCTTGGCCTTCACTTTTCCTTTCTGTGCTCAGCACTATGCCAGGATAAGCCTCTGCTTCTTCGTTTAGTGTTTCATGGCTGGAGACTTGAGGACCTTTCCTCTGTGGGAGGCAGAGATGCTCCAGAACCATCAGACATGCTCTCCTCAGACTTCTCTTCATGCCAGGAAAAACCTTTCCTTTCATTAAGCGGTCATGTGGAAACAGATCTCCTCCAGAGCTGTGCAACACCAGCTCTCAATCTATGCCATGAGAATCATGTTTCCTACCAGGCTGTGGGTGATCTGCAGTAACTCACAGAAAAGCTGAGTACTTACATGATATTCCACTACCATGCCTTTACAAACAACTATATTCCTGCAGTAAAACATGCCTGAGTATCAAACCACTCATCCTGAAAACAGACTGAGCTCCAACTCAGGGAAGATAAAATGCATATAAAAGTGAGTATTTACAATGTCTAACTAGACAACACAGTGGCAGATGAAGAAAAGCAAGAAAAAGCTATTTAACCCAGTAATACAATGATCAAATCTACAAAGTGTTTTTCCTTCTCCCTGTATAT
Source organism: Merops nubicus (assembly GCF_000691845.1). Lineage (NCBI taxonomy): Eukaryota > Metazoa > Chordata > Aves > Coraciiformes > Meropidae > Merops > Merops nubicus. The sequence continues at coordinate 57,882 of NW_008583686.1, read as the reverse complement.
AAGTTTCTCTCAGCTAGCACTACTGACTAGCTGGATCTGCAGTGAGGGCTTGATGGTGTGGCTTCTCCAAAACTGGGACTTCTGCGGAAAGTCTAATGACAACACAATGCAGACACGCAAGTCTAGAGCACACCAACAGACAGTTTCAATATTGCCCTGCCCCGCCTCTGCACACTGGGAAGCTTTATTCATGAAATGCCTCTTATTTTAAACTGAAACAGTGCCTATTATCTGATTTCCAGACATATCAGATAAATGTTTTTCAGCAAAGCTGTAATCAAGAGTGCTGTACTTCTCTAGGGCTCATAGTTCTCTCTATTTCTGGAAAATTGAGGGTTGGTCTTTAAGTTGTAGGCTAGAAGCAGGGGATATATTTCTATTTATCCCAACAGGAAAATTTTAGGTCTGAGTTACATTAGGAGAAGTACTCAGAGGTTTATTAAATTTTCAAGCCACCTTCATTTATTCATCAAGAGAATTATTTTCATGGTAAACCAGGAAAGTCAGTTTGTCTTGTAAATGTGCAGATGAAGTCCTTGTGCATTGAGAGAGGAGGAGCAGGGCATGAAAGATATCTTGCCTTGAGTCTGCTGAGGAGATGTGAGCAAGTGCTGACGAGATGCTGAGCTGACCAGAAATTGCATGACCACATCAGGATGGCATTGGGCCAGAGCTAATATGCTGTGCTGACAGGCTGGGTTTATTTAGCTGCTTGGGCTCCATGCCACGGTACTGCAGTGAGATGGGTGCTGGTCAGCTTAGAGCATGAGCAGAATAAACCTGTGTCAGGGGCAACAAGTACATCTGCAGTCCCTGTCTCCTTCCCACCACTCACTCAGTGTGGAAGGAGTGAAGAAGTGTGTGTCGTTTTCCTTCTCATGTTCTTAACGCTTGCCAGTAGACTTGAAAACTGTCCATCTTTCCATTTATGCTTAGCAGAACAGTTTGAACTTCATGCATAAGCAAAATATGAGCACTTTCTTATAAACACCAATATGTCCCATCTTTCCCATCTTCTTGCCATCCAGCAAAATGTTCCAGTAGTCAGTACTGAATAGTTGCAGAGCAGTACATGAGGGTCAGAGGTTGGGCTTCCCTCGCTCCTCTTGTCACAAAGGAAACACATCCTGGTCACCCATGTTTGAATCTCTGGGCTCACGTTGTAAAGGATATCTGAAGTGGGTGGCTAAGACAAAGATTTAACCAGAAATCATGGCAACTAAAGCTAATTGATCAATGTGCAACTCCTTGAAACAACTTCAGTATTTTACAGGAAATTCAGACCCTGAAATACCATAGCCACAAGCAGAGATGTTTCAGATTAATAATGTCCCTGGTGGATCTCATGCAAGCCAGACTTCAACAACTTCAGGCTCTCACTGCCTTTGTAGGTGAGACCTACTGCTCACACTCCTTCTCTGAGGGTTTCCTTCCTCAGAGAGGGGAGGCAATGACCCCAGGACTTCTGCCATGTCTCACCACAAAGAGGCAGCAGAATTAGGGCATTCAGTCCATGGTGGGGAAGAGAACGAGAAGTGCTCTGACAAAATCCCCTGTGTGGCAGCGTTTCCTAATCAAAGTATTTTAATAGAGCCACAAACACACCCACTGGGGATCAGATTTTTTTTTTGGCTGAAGTATTTAGGGTTGCAGTCAAAATGTTTTCATTTTTTAATATTTGTTTTTCTGAGGAATAATTGAAGTTTTTGCTGCAAAGCAGATACTTCACACAATAAACACGTCTTAAAAAAAAAAGCAGTTTAGGGGGAAAATTTTCAACCATCTGTCTGACTAAAGGACTATTGAAGAGGGAATACTGAGGGTTTATGTAGATTTTTTTTGCAACTCTTCAAGACCCATTAAAATACAGAAGCTTTGGCTCATGTGAGAAAAGATGAAGGACACAGAAAGAACAATAAAACAGGGTCAGGTGAAATGCCACAGGCAAAGGAAAGTTGTTCTGAAATCACAGAATCATGCAATCATAGGATGGTTTGGGCTGGAAGGGACCTTAAAGATCATCCAGTTCCAACTCCCTTGCCATGGGCAGGGACACTTTCCACTAGACCAGGCTGCTCAAAGCCCCATCCAGTCTGGTCTTCAACACATCCAGTGACGGAGCATCCACAACTTCACATCCACAACTGGGCAACCTATTCCAGTGTCTCACTACCCTTGTAGTGAAGAAGTTCTTCCTAATTTCTAATCTAAAATACCTTCTTCCAGTTTGAAGCCATTACCCATCATCCTGTCACTACAAGCCCTTGTAAAAAGTCACTTCCTAGCTTTCCTGTAGGCTCCAAATCACAGACTCACAGACTCACAGACTCACAGACTCACAGACTCACAGACTCACAGACTCACAGAATGTTAGGTGTTGGAAGGGACCTCTGGAGATCATCAATTTCAACCCCCCTGCCAGAGTAGGACCATCTAGTCCTGCTAGATAAAAACCTGAAAATAAATAAAATAGATAATAATATAAAATAGATAAATAGCTGAAAATTTTCAGTAACCATTTTCTATCTTTCTAGTGTGGTGTTCCACATGCAGCAATAGGGTATTGCTGATTCCCCTTGACAACAGAAGGGGCTACATGGCCATGTTACTGTGGGAAAGTACTTTTCTCCATCAAAGCCTTCATTAAAATAAGCAGGACTATTTGTGCAACACAGTGCTATTCAAGAGCAAGCACCAGCATCTACATCAGGCCCAAACAACACAGTAGAAATTCCCCTCTGCCATGAAGCCGTGAGCTCGTTCAGGTGCACGTGCAGAAGAGAGAGAATAGCAGCAACTGGTGGTTTTTCCCCATGGCTGGCAGCCAAGGTGTTGATAATCATCATACAAGCAAAGGATCAGCTCATCAGGGGCTTGTTTCTCTGCACAGCTAAGGAGCTTAGTGCAGTAGAGGTTAGCTTGAGTCGAAGCAAAACAGCCAAACCGGCTGGCACCGGGGGCTCCGCCTCACCCCCTCTTCTAGCATAAATCCTCAGCTTTGGACCCAGAGCTGGTGGGTGAAATATTGGTGGGCCCTCCTCCACTGTCTCTGTCAGGTAGCTTTATGTGGCTTAACCCTTCCAAAAAAATAAAAAGAGGAGGGGGGAATCACTAAACATTTTCTATTTCAAAACAGATTTCATCTTCCATAGAAAGTAATACTGCCTCCAGCCATGTGTAACTTATTTTTTATCCAACGGAGTATATGGGCTTATAACTAGATCCTGATAGGAACCCGGGTTTAAAACATTATTCACAGCAGGTTATTTGATCTTTATTTGCTGAATGCACTCAGCTGAATCCCTATCTCCAAACAATATGAGAAATAAAATGCCGGGCATGCTTCATTGGCCAGCCAGCTCATCTTGATTTGCAGAGACGACTACATCCCTCCCAGCAGTTTCAGAGACATACCGTATCCCAGGCACTAAAATACAGTTTCTCCTTCCTCTCTCCCCACCTAGACACTTATCCTTCCTTGCTTTACTCCTTCCCTCAGTTAAGAGCTTTAAAAAACACTTCAGATCAGCCCTTTCCTCTCCCTTCATCATGACTTCTGGGAAATTGTGCTTCCCGCTGCATAGTTGGGGATGATGCTCATTCAAAACCACTTGCCATCTGTTCTTGCACAGAAGGTCAGATGCTGATAACCTGCTCAGGAAGCCAAAGCTTTGTGACGAGACTGGTGACCTGAGGAAAGGTAGGCTGGAGGAGGCTGTGAGACCCTGGCAGAACTACTGCTACTTCATTTAATTAATATAACTTCTGTGACACATCTCAAGGCTGACCTTGACTCTACCATGTAACTTTGCTGTGGTTCCTAGCTGTGGCATAGCTAAAGGTGGACTTGGACATCACAGGTGACCACTGGGACTGCTTCTTTCAAGAAAACCCCTGATGACTACAAACCAGATTCATTACCAGGCAGGACGGATAAGGTTTTGCCATCCTGAAAGGGAAGCCAGAGCAGCTTGGGGAGTGAGGCTGAGCTGCACGCAAGGAGGTCAGGTTCTTCATTCCCTTTGACTTTTGATGAGATATGCCTTTGAAAATCCTCCCTCAGATAGCTGGAAATAAAAATCTCCATCTTTCAGGCCAGAGTCTAAATGCAAATATGCTTCAGAAACTCCAGTGTGAAGGGTCCTGCAGTGCAGGGCTTTGGGCATGGTGACCAAGTCCTTGGGGGGACATCGCTGCAGCAGGATGGTGTCACTAGACTGGCCAGCGTTCTGCACTGCTACTGCAGATACAGCAGACTAGGGCCACTTTTCACATGAATATCAGTGCCTCTTATGTTCCCTTCCCTGGGATACATTTCAAAGCCTATCGGGCCATCACAGCTAGCTCCTCCTGTGTCCCTTTCAAGACTTGTCAGGAGGTCATCTTGCTGCCAGGCAATGCGTAGGTTAAGTTCATTTTCCCTGGGTAAGAGCAGAGCAGTGTCATTGACCCAACTTGAATGTTCCTTCACATAAACACGAATTAAAAGCACCCCCTGTTGTCATTAATCGACTGGCTGTACCACACAGTGTGGCAGATTTGGCCCTGTCCTCCTTCACACACAGCCAGGGAGCATCACTGAGCCTGGACGGATGTGGCAGCTACTGGGACAGCTCAACATTGGCTCTGTGGTCTGAGGGCAAACACTCAGGTTGTGTGTGGTTCACTGGGGAAAGAGGGAGAAATCTGAGGAGGTGAGAATTAAATGCTTTACTTTTCTTTCCCAGTAATTAACCCTGGGAAAGAGAATGGAGGAAAAAAAAAAAAAAAGAAGAAATAGAAACCAAACAGTCAGGGATGCAGCTTTGCATGGCTGGATTAGAGTCACAGTTGGCCTATCCCCCCGGGAACACTGCTCTGCTATTAATAAAAAGATAAACAAGCCCTTTTATTTATTTATTTTGCATTTCTCCCCAAGTCCTTTGATTTCCCTTCTACTGCTTCAGGGAGCCCTGCTCCCTTCCGTTAGCTCTGCAGAGCGAGTGTTTGCAGGAGTGTTTGCAAGAGGGTGCTCTAGGAAAAACAAAAACCGAGGGTGGAGGGATTGTGAGGAAGAAGAAAGTAGGCGAAAATGATTTTAACCATTTCCAGCAATCACATCACCTAACAGGACTGACAGAAATTATGTCCGTCATTTATTCCACTTCTGCCGATGCAGCTGCAAGTCTTATTCCCACAGGCTTCCTCTAACCCCCCAAGGCCACCCCCTCCTGGCAGGTACCTGTCTATGCCTCTCCACCCCTGGGGCAGCTGTCTGGAGCCCCTTCACTGAGTCAGAGACTGGTTTTACTGGGTCCATGTGAGAATAGGGGCTGTCAGGCAGAAAGCGTGGGGGAAAACTTCCCCTCTGAGGGAAATCTGATTGTCCACTTTCAGACAAGGTGATGTTTGTATCTAACCCATGAGCAGAGTGCGCAGATCTCAGCGGCTCAGGAAAACAATAGAGAGGAAAAGTGTGTCAATCAACATCAGGTTACTTGCCTTGGAGGGGATTTTTGCCAATTTTGCGGGCAGGAATGGGTATGGATTGAACTGTGGTAATTTCGCAGTAATTCTTTATACAGATTAGGCATTCAACTGAGTCTGAATATTAAACACTTGCCTGAAAAAATTCTAAATACCTGAAAAATATTTCACAAAGCTCCTAAATTAATGATGACAACTCTTTGCTAGGCTTCTTTTCTTGATCCTTAGAACAGGAAAAGTGCAGATTAAACGGAACAGCAAACACAGAACCGGTATTTGGTTTCACACGTGCCCGGGCACTACTTATGTGCATTTTGGGGGGATCATCCCTTCAGTTCCTCCAGCCTTGATCTGAGGAAAATATGACTGCTGAAGTGACAAGAATGATATGGAGAAGCTGAGATCTTGGTGTGTTGTTGCTTATCGCTCCAGAGACATGCAAACTCTGAGCAACAACCAACAGCCATCAGCATGGAGGTAGCCATGATGCAAGTTGTCCCTGTGCTCTGTGTATCCCTTTGGGACACCCTTCACAGAAAAGGAGAAGGAGATGCCTCAGCACTGCTGCGGGATCACTGGTGCTGGTTAGGCATCAACCTCGCCAAGCCCAGGCACCAGCCTGATGTGCTTTTTGCTGGTAAGAGCAGAGTTGCAGGGCAGTGAAGAATGGAGAATGGGGAAATGAAATGGAAATGGAGAAATGGGAAATGGAACTGCCATGTCACTTCTGGGGCACCTGAATGACAGAAGGGAGCATACCAGGGTCTCTACCTGGCTATGAGGCCAGGCGCTGCTTCATCAGGAACCTTCGTCTCCTAGACCATCCCTCTGTCTTTTTGTCAATGCTGTGTTGAAAAAAGGACTTTCTCTCTCTTTTTTTTTTTTTCTTTTTTCAGCAAGTGTGGAGCAGGGAAGGGAGAGCAACAGCCAACAGTGCAGTCGGGGTGTTAATGGCCACGTTAGCTGGAAAGGGGCAGCCAAGCCAGGATGTGTAAAACTCCACCCAGGCTGCCCTTTAATTTGCTGTTACATGGAGTGGAAGATTTGAAAGCATATTTCTGGGTAATTAATTCAAAGAGTGATTCTAATGGCTAATGCTGTCAGTTTTGACTGCAAGGGAGGTCTGGGGCTGAAGCAGGCAGTGAAGGGAAAGGAAAATGCTTGGAGGTCACAGGCAGATGTTAAAATATTTTGACAGCCCACATCCAAGAGGCTAACTTAATGAAAGGCTTTAGCCAGCACCTTCCAAGGGGTCTGAAACTGAATCCATTTATTTTCCTTCAGTATAACATGCATGGCTTGGACAGTGGCTTTTCCATTAATCATCATTCTCCATTTGGTCAGCAGTACAATCAATCATTCTCAGTGCCCACCAGCTTGCTCCCTGTGCCACTGCAGAAGCACCAGTAAGAGGGATTTGGTGTCTCTTGAATTTAACTCCCAAATTTTCAGTGACATATAGGGTAAGCTCTGCCTTCATCTCTACTGATTATTAAAAGCAACGCAGCAAAGGTCCTGCACCTGTGTATGGAAATACACCTGCTCCGTGGAGCTGGGGAAATGAAATTAGGAAGCTCTTTTCATGGGGTTATTATCTCTGGCTGCTTGGAAGGATTTAATCAAATCGCTGCAGCTTGCTGATGAGGATGTCCACAGCTTGCGAGGAGCCTGCTTCCCCCTGCACTGCACATCCCTGTGGCATTTACTAAACTCCTTTATCCTGCCCCAGCGGGCTTGGAGTCAAGCACAGCATTTGCAAAGGATTTGCTGGGGACCATTCTGCTGAGGTTTTTCAAAAGATTTGGTCATGGAACTGGAAAGGCACAGCTCCTAGCAGTCATGTTCACTAGCTTTTACTGCTGCTTTTTTTTTTTTTTCTTTTTTTCTTTTTGTGCTTCAGAGACCACTTGGAGTAAACAGACAGGGAAAGAAAACTTGTGAATGCAGAAAATAAATGGGAGGTCATTTGATTCAAGTTTAAATTTTGAAACAAGGTTTGTGTCAAGTCTTCTCCTTTGACCTCCTTTGCCTGTTTCCAGAGATGAATTCAGTTCCTGCTATTTATCAGTTTATCACTTCAGCAGCTACTGTTCCTACACTTCTTCTAACAGAGTGTTGATAAATTGGAAGGCACATCCTTCATTTCCTGTCCTACACTTCTGTGCAAGACTGGAGTGCATAGAAAAACCTTTTTTCAGCCCAAAGCTGTGGTGGTTGCACTTCAAGATGGGCGGAGGGATGTCATGTGTTTGCACTGCTTGTAGACAGAGTCAGAGAGGTTGATTAGACCTAAGCTGGCACCAAATTGCACCTCAATTCACTGAATCCATTTTGTTCAGCTCTTATACTTTGTGTGCTTGGGAAATGGTGTGTCACTGAGAGACTGGTATGGCAAAAGAGACGTTCAAATCCACCTACAAAACAGATGCACAATTGCACACTAGCTTTGCATGGAGGCTCCATCACTCCATAGATTAACTAGGGAAGTGGTTGCCCCATTGGCTAATCAGCTGTGTTTGGACATGCAGCTGGACTTACTGCAGGGCTCAATGAAGCATATGCCTTCAGAGGCCAAAAACGTCCTGAGCTTCTGGTCATGTCAATATTATTTTTTTACTTCAGTTCTCTAAAGCTTCTTACGCAACAATGAAGAAGGCTGCATACCTGCAGTCAGGCTGTCTGAAGACAGTTTTCATTAGCAATGCTCCAGGATGGCAAGCAGACAGCAGTGTCTACATATAAAAATGCAATTAAACCATCACTTACACAGTATTCACTGCCAGGTACCCCAGGAAAATCAATAAGTAACGTTTGCAGATCAGTAGCAGTCATCAGTCCCTCTTTGCCATCAGCAGATGGGCTCCCACCCCCGGCCCCAACCGAAGGGTGCAGGTGACAGAAGGTGAAGGCAGCCCTTGCACTCCCCTCTGAGCAGCTGACAAAAAGCCCTTTCTCCCCTCGTGTGACAACAGGGCAGGGAGGCCCTGTCAGAGCCGTGCCGGCGCGTTCTGCCTCGCCAGCCAGCATGGGCTGCTCTTCCTTCACGCTCTGCTGCCCTTGAGTTCGTGCAGAAGTTGCCTCCAGCAGCTCTTGCCAGGCCACTTGATATTTTGGACACTGAGCGCTGCATGAACAATAAGACCACGGTGCTTGGGAGGGGTGGAAACAGCTCTTTTCACTACTGAACTGTGACTGGCTCTCACCAGAAAAAAAAGCTAGAGATTTCTTTTTAGCACTTTATTGTGAAGGGACATGGGGCAGCTGGGAAGGATTTTTCGCTCCCTGTTCTTTCTTGTCTGGCTCTGCGAAGACAAGAGAAATCCTCGCCTGCTGAAGGAGGGTGTGAAAGCACACGGCAGGTTTTGCAAGTGTCCATTAAGAACATAAGGTACAACCAAGACTTCTGTGTTAACTCACATTAAAGGTTTTCATGGCAATGGTGTGAATGCAGGTAATGGCAAGCAGAAGCACCCCAGGATCAGAGGCAGGCTAGCAAAGCTGAGTTTTACTGATTAAGGGGAGCAAGATGAGGAGAGCAGCTCTGATTCATCGCAGCCTCCAAATACCTCTCGGGCTTTGCCGTGCTCTGCAAGTCTCCCATGTTCACTTGTTCCAGTGAGATTTCTTTCATCTTGTGTAGCAGCCTCATAGAAGCAGCTCCTGAATGATACGAGTTGTGCTACAGCTTAGAACTGGGAACATCTCCCCTCATCAGGAGAGGGAATGAAAGACCAGACTGAAGAAACCAGATCAGAAGTTAAGATAGTTATTCTAGAAGCACCCAAGTGCTCGGTGGGGGTGCGTACAAAGCCTGGTATTTAATCAGAACATCATAGAATCATTACAGTTGGAAAAGACCTCTAAGATCATCAAGTCCAACCATCAACCCAACACTACCATGACCACTAAACCATGCCCCAGATCCCATGGCCACACAGTTTTTGAACACCTCCAGGGACTGTGACTCCACCACCTCCCTGGGGAGCTTGCTCCAATGCCTCACCACTCCGTTGGTAAAAAAATTCTTCCTAATATGCAACCTAAACCTCCCCTGGTGCAACTTAAGCCCATCTCCTCTTCTCCTGTTGCTGGTTACTTGGGAGAATAGACAACACCCACCTCACTACAACCTCCTTTCAGGTAGTTGTAAAGATCAATAAGGTCTCTCCTCAGCCTCCTCATCTTCAGACTAAACAATCCCACTTCCCTCAGCCACTCCTTAGAAGACATGTAAGTCTTTACACCACACAAAATAATTGTCATAAGGGGGAGAGTACGTAGTAAGAGAGTTTCAGATTCATTATTACATGCTGCTTTCTCACTAATTTTTCATTTGGACACTTCTGCAGCTTTTTTTCATAATTTCATCAGAGGACACTGACATCTTTATGCTCTTTCTTTCCCTTAGGGGAACTGAGGCATAGAACAATGACAGGGCTTGGCTGGGGTGGTCAGACAAGGGGCCAGAATCCATATTTTCTCAGTGCTGAAAACTGGGGAGTCCCAGCTGCTTGTGGGCAGCCAGGTGAGGGAGGGTAGGTAACGGCAAAAGAATGCAGCCTGGCTGTTCCCTCCAGTGCCTTTAGAAACAACCCTTTATCCTGGTCCCTGGCAGAGCAGTCCTTCTCACTTGTTAATGTGCTTGCTTAAAACCACTGCCCTTAAACTTCTGCCAATGCTGAAGTTAATGTACTGCCCTTTGCCTCCTGAAGCGAGGCTGTGCTGTAGAAAGCTGTGCTGGGCTGATTCATCTTGAGACTGTATAATCAGAGATGGAGAAAACTTGGGAAGTGGCTCTCAGGAGGTACCCCCTGGGTTGAGAACAACTTCTTTTTATGTTTGAAAAATACAGTGTTTTTCTACTAAGAAAGGAGAAAGTTATGTCTGCAAAACTTCTACAACTTAAAAATTACTTCAGGCTTTCTGTGAAATCCCCACACTTGTGCTGATGGGAGGATAGTATTAGATATCTGTCCAGAATGAACTAGGGGAAGAGAAAAAGCCATCTCCACCTCTACAGCATAGGATGCTTTAGAAAGAGACAGACTTTGACTCGAGATTGAGGATGGCTGAAGTATTGTTGATGTCCCAGATCCCCAAAAGCAGCTCCTAACCTCTGGTTAGAATGACTAATCTTGCTTTTTCATATGCACACATGCACACCCTTCACCCAACTAAAGATGGGTTTATCAGCCAATGTTTGTCACACCAGCTCTGAGCTGGACCTCAGCAGATGCAGCTGAGCTGCTTATTGCCCTGTCCTGAAACTTGTCCAGATCTTGGAGCAATGCTGGTGGATGCTAGAAAAGTGCATGGCTTTTTTGGCAGGTGTGAAGAGGGGCAGTGTGGTGCTTTTGGAGAAGAGGCAGGAAGGGGCTGGGGATTGCTGCAGTGGTAGGATGAGTCCAGCAACTGGAATAAAGACAAGAGGTCCAGTTTAGAGCTGAGATTCAAAGGGACCTTCACTTCATAGGGTCATCTTGACTCCATACCACTGAACCCCAAACATGGCACTATTCAGCCATGCCACTGGTGAGGTTGTGGTGAACAACATTCACTTTTGGTATGATGAGGAGTGTGTGGGACTCAGTGTGGGAAAACACATCTGCACGGGGGAATCGTGCTGCAGGTGATGTGCTAGGACTGGTCACAGGGGCATGGATAAACAGGCAGCAGGTCAGGAATGGGGTTCACAGAACAGCTTCACCAAGGACTGAAGAATGGGAAAACGGTGGAGCACAGGCTGGCATCACGCCGTGCTGGCAAAGCTCTCTGGAGTGCTGGGGAACAGAGCAGCAGAGAATGATTTTGGCCAGGCTTCAGCATCCGCTAGAAGTGATGTGCATGTGTGAGGGCTGGATAACCGAGGCTTTGGCAGGTGGAAGGATAAAAAGTGGCTTTTCTGTTATGTTGTAAAACCCAAAATTTCATGAGGGAAAAATATGCATGAGTCAAATTAAAACAGAGCATTTGCAGCAGGAAGGACTCAACTCCCCTAAAAAAAAATCATTTGGGAGCTAACTTGAAATGCTGCATTTGAGCTGAAGCAAATAATTCTGAATGTTTGACTCTTATTTCTTTAAAACTCTTTCTGAAGATTAATTTTTAAGTGGAAAACGCCATTTTGAAATGAAAAAGTTTCCCTTAAAAAAAACTTCAAAATGAAACATTGCAACATTTCCAAATATTTATTTCCCTTTGAAGGTGTTGAAATGCAGTGTGTCACACTTGCCTACAGCTTTGCCCTGCTCTTTTTTTTTTTAGTCTAAATCATTTTCTCAATGTAACCCAAGCAATTTTAGTTCCCTTGAAGTTCTGTTTTTTGGGATGAATTTACAATTTACTGAAAGAATATCTTTTCAGTTTTACTTTAAACTGAAGTAAATTAGCAGAGCTGTTTTGGGGAAGGAAATACTCAGTTTAGTTCCTGCTGTTAGAACTGCTGATGGTCTCCATTAACAAAACATCACTTTCATAAGACATAGGCTCATCTGCAAGTGCATAGAAGATCTTAAAACAGAGCTGAGGAATGATAAAAGAAAAAATAAATTAACTGCATAAAAAAGCTACTTACATTTATAGTTTTTCTTTGGGTTTTGGTGTTTGTTTTTTTTTAAATATTATTTAGATGGAAAGCTGATTCCCCATTTTTGTCCATGCTGGTATTTTTTCTCAGGCTATCTGAAATTTCAGGAGTTAAGGGGAGGAAAAATATCTTGCACTGCACCATATATGCCAAAGAAATGCAATACAATCTGATTTCAGTTCTTTCTCTCATGCCTGAATGTGCTCGTTTTTGCTTACAAAAGAAAAGACACAAAAGGACTGTAAGAAAAGGAATCAGATGGTGCCGCCCGATACTGTTTCACAGCTAAAACGTGAAAACAAACCCAGCTTCTTCTGCCAACGCTCAGGTCTCAAAAAAGGGGCTATTATTCTTTCTAAAGGGAATTCTCTTAAAGGGAAATTGCTCCGATTTTGATCAAAAGCATCATTTATTATAAGTTAGCAGAGTGGTTGGCTCCCGCTGCCGACGCAAGGAAGGCTGCAGAGGCAACATGCCTTTCATCTGCCTCTGGCAGCACCAGCTCCCAGATTCACTCCCTGGGTCTTCCGCTTCTGCCACACCCTTTGCAAATGGGCCCTCAGAAGGGACGTACTTGTTGGGTTCTCATCACTTAGTCATCCCCTCCTTGGATGTTGCATGGCCTTGAGCAATTTCGAGGCCACGCGTCTGCCTGTGGCAAGCAGCACGGTGGGGGTGGCACGCGGGCGGCTGGAGGCAGCGAGCATCCAGGGGCTGGCATCACCCCTCCTGCCGGGGTCCAGCCTCATCCCACCCCCGGCTCCACACAGAAAGCCCAGACTTGGCTTGAGGGAAACGGAGTGAGACAGCACATGGTGTGCTGCAAAGGCTGTACCAGGACCTATATTGCTCTCAGAAGTCTCAGTAATGAGGAAAACAAATGGTGTTTTGTGGCTTGCAATCGTTACATAAATATAAACAATTTCACCTCCTCCTGTGTCCAAGTTTCTGGATATTCAGCACAGCGTATAAGCACAAATAGATTCACACACCTCCCCCCACCCTCCCTTGCTGTAGCTCCTCTCAGTAGATGGGCTTCAAAGGACCAAATCCTTCACAGGCACTTTAGGGAACGCTGCTTTCCTTTTTCTCCCTTGCTATTCCCTCCCTTGCCTTTCAGAATTTAGTGGCTTTTTACTTTGCTCAGGTCAGAGTGAAGGCCAAGAAACTGTGGTCCTAAAACCATCTAGTCTGGATGCTTTGTGCCTTTCTCATACGCTGGCAAAATAACATCTTAGCACAAGTGGAAGGAGGCGCACTTGGGAATGACCATTTTTAAGTTCTGTCTCGGCAAACAGCCACTTGCATTACTGTCTGCCACAGTGGAAAAAAATACATCAGTATTTTTTCACCCCCTAACCAAGCTAAAGCCAGCCCTCCAGTCTGGTTTGGCTAACGTGACCTGTCATTGCAGACTCTCCTGTGGTTTCTGTCTCACTTAAGACTCATCCTCTTGGCTTTCACCCCCAAATCTCAAGCGCAAACCGAAACAAGGGAAAAGTTGCTGAAGAAGGTTTCTGGCTGCAGCTGGCAGGGCTGAGGGCCCCACACGCAGCCAAGCAGGGCAGCTGCTCCTTCGCCTTGCGAAGCCCGCTGCGGAGCACGGGACGCCGAGGCACATCACTGCCTGCTGCCACACCCCCCTGCTGCCAGTACCGAACTGTAGCACCACCCTTGCCTGCCGTCGGGGGAAAGCTGGTACACAGCGCTGTTTCACGTCTGCTTCACCACTCCCAGTTTTCAATAGCAGAGCAACGGGCTTCAGGAAATCCAGGGTTTGGCTTGCCCTGTGAACCTTGTGCTCTCTCAGCTGAAAGGGAGCCAATCCCTCACATTCGTGTACCAAGCAAAGGCACAATATTCTAGTGGATCCAGAAAACCTAAAATCTAGACTTCGCTCATCACCTCTGATTTGCTTTATAAACCTAGGCAAGTTACAGGGCTTATCTGAGAAGCAGAAAGTGTTTGCATGGTTACTTCCAGCCACTTCCATAAGCTTTCAGATGAAAACCTGTCGATGAAAACATCTCAATGAATGGGGCTTTATGCAGCTTGTGGTTATCTGAATAATCCTTAACGCCAGCTCCCTCTTCCTGCCTGATTTCTGCTGTGGTTAAGAAGCCTAAAGTAGTAAGATTTAGAAGCCTAAAGTAGCAACAAATATGCCCTAAAGCAGTCAGCTAAGGATCCTAACTTAATGGGAAGATCTGCAAAGGACTGAAAGATGGAAAATTAGCTTTGCAATACTGGCTGCTGTGTCTCAAGGCACAAAGGGATTGCTCCCAGACAGGAGGCAGCAAAACCAGCATATCCAACTGTCCCAGCTCATAGGGCAGAACCTCAGCACAGTTTCAACCAGGAAGATTGGCACTCTCCTGAAGGTGCTCAAACACATGCTACAGAACAGGCCTCACACTCTCTTGTGTTACCAGCCCTATGAAAGACATCAGAATAGCACAAAGCCAATTGTCTCCACTACAAGCATAGCCTGCCCAGAAGCAAGGATCTGGCCCTAAAAGCCTCCTCTAACATTATCCACAACTGGGCCACCACCCCTTCCTTTCCTGAAGGCAGAACAGCAAGATGATACTTCCAAACCAGCCCACCATGCCAACACCCTGCTCTCCTGCCTCCCTTTGATCACCTGCAGCAGGGAATGAAAGCTCACTGAACACAGCCAGGGGCATCCCACCAGCCCTTCACCCTTCCCTCCTTCTCCCATAAAGCCAAAAGAAAAACAAACAAGCAAAACACACACAAACAGAGCTCCTTGAACTTTATAGGTATGAAATACCATCAGGAGCAGTAGATAACCATAGTGAAGGGGAAACTTCTGAAAATGCAAATCAGAGGAAAATTCTGCCCTGAAGTTCAGGAGGGCAAGAGTTACACTCCAGCAATTTGAAAAACATTTTTTTGCCCAGATGGTGCCTTGAACATAAACTGTCAAAGTCATTACTCTGACTTTATTATCAGGGTTATGTTTTCTTTATTCCTTTTAATATTCCATATGCTGGTCATATAATACATTTCTTTGTGTTCCTTTTCCCTTTTATTCTCTTTGTTTGTTCCATTCATGACTTATCGCCTTCTAGTGGCAATTTAATTATTGGATCTATATTATTAGTATCTTTTTTTTTTAGAATATAATAAAAAATTTCAGTACAAAACACTGCAAGTAATTCAATTTCCATCTGTGAGGAAGGAAGCTGGAAGCATTCAATGAATGGGAGGAGAGTACCTGGCTATAACATTTTTAATAAAAATATAATAGCACTTTGTACTCTTTAGAATCTTCTATTTGGAGAACCTTGTGACTTCATAATCATTAATATTGCTTAACTTTTCCATTGCGTTTTTCATCTGTAGCTTTCACAGCATTTTCTGAAGGTGAATGAGTATCATCCTTTCTGTTCTGCACCAGGGAAAAAATGTGAAAGCAAATACAACCCATCCAGCCAGGGTTACTGCTGGGATGAGATCTCAGCCATCCTGGAGTACCAGACACAAGGCCTTTTCATTGGATCATGCTGTCACTCAACATGAACTGCTGCTCATCCCTTTCCTTGAGTACTAATCAACCCTATCTCCCTCCCAGATCTCCTTCATGTGTCCACAAAAGCCCTTTTTCCATCACTCCTTAGACTTGTGCCTGCTTATGTGCATTCTGCCTTGTCCATATCCAAATTAGACTGCACATTTCTCTAGGCAGGACCTACGCTCTTGCTGCAGTGGAAGAGCTTCAAAAGGACTTGGTGCAACAGGAAATAAAAGCAACTCAACTTCAGCAGACATTTGAAGACTTCCTGAAACATCTCTGCTTTCCCCTTAATAAATGGGACAAATTCCTGATTTTACATCTTGCCTGAAAAGTTGGTTTCTCTAGGAGCAGAGAATCCTAGATTTGATTGACAAAATCCCCAGTGACTAGAAGGAGGTGAATAGAGGTCAATAGTTCTTGTCTAGTAAGAGGCACTAAGCTATCAGGTTGCAGATTTGATATAAAAATAGTGAAGTGGTTCTTCAGTTCATGTGGAGCTGAACTGTAGAACATGGATACTGTGGATGCTGAAAGTTTACATGGGTACAAAAGATTGCCTCGATAAATCCACAGAAGCAAAATCCCCCAAGGACTGTTAAGTACAGAGGTGCCGCCTTGGGCTCAGATACTCCCTACACTGCAAATAATCTGATGCAGTGTTTGAAGGAGTGTAATTATGTGGCCTCTGTCCTGTTCCCTAGGCATCAGCTACTGTCCAGCACCAGAGATGGAATACTGGGCTCACATTCCACTTCTCACCAAGTACCAGGCCAGGCAACCTGAAGAGAATAGGGTTCCATGATGGCTCAGAAGTACCACATCTTGTGCCACACCCACGTGATGTGGAACCTACATCTCAGGACACACCTTTTGATAGGAGAAACTCTGTATGTAGGGCAAGATCCACCTTTTTTAGGTATATCCCTTTAACTGTGTAGTGGACCCCTGGTTCACCCATGGGTACAAGGATCCTCTAGATATGGCCTATAGAACTATGTCCTGAGCAGGAGACAATTTATTTTATTATGCATTCTTTTCAATATCCTTGCTCCCTAAGAGTAAAAATGAGTAAAATTACTCTCTAAGACTTAATGTCTCCAAATAACATATATGACACTTCAAATTGGCTTTTTTGCCAACTCTAACTCCTTCCTAAAATAGGTAAACTCTTCATTTTCCTATCCATAAAGATTGTTCTGCTCCTGAGGCTGCAAACACAACACTCAGAATGACAGAAATGTTATTTTCTGATCAGTTAAGTGTTTAGAGAAAGAGCTTTCCTTATTTTTCTTCTTCTTTAAGTACCAGTCAGTTCTTTTTTCTGTAGATCAAAGCTTTCATGGCTTTGTTTGTTTGTTTGTGCTTTTGTTTCTTAGGGTCAAAAATTATTTAGAACACAAAGGAGAAAAAGAAATCACCTTTTCTTTCCCTTTTGCTTTTTAAGTAAAACCACTAAAACCATTTTCAGCTCCAAAATTATCACCCAAACTCAAAACACCCACAAAAAATGTGGTGAGGAGAAAGACAAGAGTTTTTTTTATTACTAGGGGATTATTGTATCTGCGAGCCAAAACAACAGCATTCCCTGATGCCAACTCCAGCTGTTCCTCCCTTGTAAAATTTATGAGCTGTTTTCAAGAGCTTGAACAGAACTTGTGATGGAACTTCAGTGTAGACATGAAGACATTTTTTAATTGCTGTGATGCTGTCAGGTTTCCCTGTGACACAAAGCGTGCTGTTAGTTGCCTGATTAGCAAGCATGCTCCTTGAGATGCCAGTCTGCCGGCTCACTGAGCTGAAGTGAAAAGTCCAGCCAAACTTCAGATCTGCTCCAGGTCCTTGCTCGGAACACTAGCACACAGGCTGACAAAGGCAGGCTGAAACAGCTGAAAACAAACAAGTGCACTAGTGGGAGATTTCAGTATTTTCCCAACGAGTTCAGAGAGGTCCAAGTGGCATCTTGCACCGTAGTCAACTGAAGCTACACTGCTCATGGCCTGCAAGGGACTCCGGCTGAGCCTGAGGTAGGTGCAGCAGCCTGGCACCAGTCCCAAATATCTGGCCTCACTATCTTTAGGTCGTGATGTAAAAGTGACATCCTGGGCACATTTTGCCATTAGAAGTCTTATAGGAAGCATCATGAAAGTAAGAATTTTATCCCACCCAATCAACATTCATAACTATAATTTTATATCTGTTCCTCCCCTAAGGAAAGACTCAATTATTTATAAAACCCTAGAAAAGACCACGGATTTTCCATGAGTAGACAATGCAGCAACATCACCAGTCCCGGACAGGCTGTCCAAAGTGACTGCAGTTAAGGCTACATAATGCAATGTTCAGCTATTTGGAGGCTATTAGCTCAAGTACTGCACCCTCCATACGTGTTTCAAGTGATGAGAAATAGAGAAAGAAGCACAAGCAGATGACAGGGATTATGCAGCCACTAACTAATAAGGTCTGTGCCATTTCTGAGCTTGTGGGTTTATATATTTTCCTGCCACAGAGATCTCAAACGTTTAAGATTCTCAAGACCTGTAAGACAGAAGCCTTAAAATATCTGCCAAAGAGGCACAATAAAGGACATAAAAACTTAAAGACAAAATTGGAAAAGCAATGGGGTTATTAACTGCTACCTTTTAAGCAAAGCTCTCTGTAGTATTAGGACCTTTTGTGGCTTGGCATTTGTAGGCTTGGTAAATTAGAACCATAAAAGAAATTGGCCTCCCTGGACATAGGTAAAATCAGGTGTAATACCAAGTGTTACTAGTTAGTCCATTGTTCTTCAACATATTGAAGATAAAAATCCTGAAGGCCTGTACTTCCATCCCCAGTTTGGCTCATGCAGAAGATATCAGGAAATATCCCCACACGAGGCACAGACTGCCCTAGCTGTCCTGGGGAGAAGGCAATGCTGTTAGTTACCAGGTCAAAGGACTGACACGGAAAGTAGGAAAATCATGGATTTATTCTCTCTTCCCCTTTGAGATGATTTACATCCGTAGGAGTGCAAGGAGGAATCAGCTCCCGTCTCTTGCCTGTCAACCGTAAAGCATCTAATCCAAATCACTGTTAATATTTCATTTGAGTTCAGTAGACTTTGGAGCCAGCCCCAGGCTCAGACTTAGCATGTCTTTTTGGAAAGCTCAGTATCTGATTATTATTATTAAGATGTGAGAGGTTCCTGTGCTAAAGCAGAAGCTTTACTGTTCCTGTTGAAATGAGACTTGAAGCACAAAAGGGAGAAAAACTGGATCTTCTGGGCTGCCGCTTGCCCTGCACTCAGGAAACTCAGCACTGCTCCAGGAACAGAGGGAAGATATGGAAGAGATGTACTCAAGTGACTGAAGATATTTTAGCGTGATATCACATAGCCTGCAGTTCCCAGTGCAAGCAGCATAGGGGAACTTGCTGCTTTCTGGGATCTTGAGGAAGGATAAGCTTTGATGCTGTGTATATGCTTATCCAATAAGGTATTATTATTGGATATTAATTATTATTATAAGCTATTATCCAATACCTCTAGGCCAAACAATAGCACAACTCATAAAAATGTAGTATTTCTGAGCAAGAAGATTACAGAGTGCATATGTGTCGTCAAGATTTCAATTCAGTAGATTTCATTGATATGACTTGATATAACAGACCATAGAAAATTCAGTTAGATATAACTGATTATAGAAAATTCCTAGAAAATTCAGTTTGGACTGCTGAATATAGCTTTGGCCACTGCACTAGTAGGGTCTATCTATAACTGTTTGATCTTTGACTACCAGTCTTCAGTTTGCTCAGAGGTGCTGTGAGCTGTTTTGGAGTCCGTAACGAGTGGTGGCATGTGAACTCAACATAACATGGATCCTTCCTGAATTAGGTAAATACTCTATCATGGTAATCAGAAACAAAGACTCTTGTCCTTATATAAACTGGTAGAAAAATTCATTAGTGTCCTCAGAAAAGACTGGAAGAGAGCATGAAGAGCTTGTTTAAGCCTAATGAAGTCACATTAATGGGATGCCAAATGTAACTTTCATGCCATGATCATTTTAACCTCTGGAGGTTTCACAAATCCCATATGTGCCCCGCAAAAGAGGCAGAGCTCTCCCATTAGCACTGGAAGGTACCCAGGTGGATGGCAAAGCAAGGAGCAGGGAGCCATTGCTGTCTTTCCTCAGAAAGAAGGATTAACAAAGAGTCTGTCAGTAGGAGCCTGCTAGTGAGAGATCCCCGTAATGGCAGAGCAAGTGAATAGTGTGTGTTTAAGGAGCCCATAATCCTATATTTACACAACAGTCCTTAATGGCTCATTCAGAGCCATTGCAAAGAACCAAGTAAATAGTGTGGTTAGAAAGTCTGTTACTTTATATTTACTCACTAGACCGTCTGCTGAGGGAGCTGTGAATGTCATGGAGAGCTAAAAGGAGCATTCTTTTGATTTTTTTTTCTTTTGGCTATGAAAAGCTAACTAATAATGATACTGAAAACCACTTTCAATAGGAGCTATACCTTCACTTTGCACCAGTGGAGAACAACCATTAGCACACTTTGTCAAGGAAAGGGATGCATTTATCATCACCTGGAGTCTTTTCATAGAGATTCGATGTGCTCTAAAAGATACGCTCTTATTCAACAAGATGTTATTGAACTCAACAGCACTCACCTGTATGGCGGGAAAAAAATTCATCCCTTTTATGCAAGAACTACCAGAAAGGTATAAAATGGTCTGTTTTACACATATATTATTCAAATGGTCTCTTCTGGTTTTAAAATATGCTACATTTGAGACTGGTCACTAAATTTATTCTCTCAAATGTTTACTCATGTAAATGCTCAAATCTTCATTAGAGTCAAAACTATACACACAGAGTGAAGCCGACAGCTGATTAGCATGTGAAATGAAAGTGACATTTGTAATGGTTTTGGTGGGGATAAAGTTAGTTCTCTTCATAGTAGTTCATAGGAGGTTATGTTTTAGAGTTGTGCTGAAAACAGTGTTGGTAACACAAGGAAGCTTTCCTTACTGCTGAGCAGTGCTTACACAGAGCCGATGCCTTTATCTCAACCCACGAGTTTCCTCACTTTTACCCTTCTGATTCTCTCCCCCACCCCATCCACAAGGAGTGAAGGAGCATCTGTGTGGTGCTTAGTTGCTGTCTAGGGTTAAACCATGACACATTAAATATTTGGATATTTGCATAGCAAATAATTATAAAACCAAAGTTAGTCATCAATTATGAAATGGACTGTAAAGATCTGACAACGTTCACTCAAACAAGAAAAATGCACAGAAGAAGCCTCAGCTAATACCTAGTATTGTAGATTCCTGAAACATTATTCAAGATCCTATCTGAACCTTAACTAATTGGGCCTCAAAATCCCCATGAGGTATCAGGAAGCACTGAAATAGAACAAATAATTAATAAGAGATCATTTATGCAATGAATTTTTCTTCTTGTTTGTGACTGTCTACACAGATCATTAAATCTATTTATTATACACAATGACTCACACAATTTTGTCAATAATACTTTGTTTGCAAATAGTTTAAAATTTGCAACTAGAAGGAAGAAGAGAGGAATTCTACACGCTTATTGCTGTTTCCTGATTAATTGCAAAAGCCATACAACCAGCATGGGATGACCTATAAATTAGAAATCAAATATTTAATAACTGAATGTGTAATTTCAATTTTCTCTCCAGTAAAAAAATCAGGAGCTCCTGTCTAAGGACAAAGGTGCTTCTTCCTTATGTTAGAGGAGATGACAAACTGTAGTCAGGCAGTACCATATACCCATGCATGAGTCACACACCCCTCTGTGTGCCCGGGGAGGGTGGCATGTAGAGTGCCCAAATCCATGTGGAAAAAAAAAGGATAAGGCTGGAAGCATATGTCTTCCTGAGCCCTCACATGGCTGGGGACCTAAAAGTTAAAGCCAGCACTGCTATATTGATGCCACCTTGTTCAAAGAGACCTGTTGAAGCTTCACACTGATGGAATATACTATTTCATTCTCCTAAGCACTCATGCTACCAAAGTCTGAGAAAAAAACGTGCCACAAGAACAAAGGGAAGTGGATCAAGAGTATGTCAAACCGACATTTTCTGACAAAATGGAATGGCTTTTTGTAAGCCAAAAATATATAATGGAAAACCCGGTTTATGTAATAGAATTATTGATGACTGGGGAGATGGACGTACAGGCCAGCAATCAGGAATAAGGAATAGCAACCAAGACTTTCTGTTGAGACAACCAAAGTTTATAAGGCTTCATCCAGTGCGGGGAGAGCAAGACTATGCCCTCCTCTGTACAACAACAAAACCTCCACAGTATCACTGTTTTGTTTTGGTTTTTTTTTCCAGGATAATCTCCACACTAGGTCCTATTCTACAGCAAAAGTACACTACTGCATTGACTTTTCTAACACATTAACACAGCAGTATGGCTGTAAGTACCTACCAAGTCTGTGATAGAGGATATGGGAAGTTGAATAGCATTCCTCCCCTCCTCTTTTCCATGTCACTCAGTCCTGTTTTTCCCAGTTCACCTCTGCAGCCCCAGACCACAAGAGGCAATTTCAGTCTGGATGCATGATGTCATCTCTGAGACCATCTACCAGGACTGTGAGCAAGGCTGTGTAGCAGCCCCTAGCCTTTATTTGTGCCTTGCCACTCTCACAAGGTTTTTCTCTATGGCAGCAGATGGAATGAGGTTAGAGCAGCTGTTCTGAAGGATTTCTTTCCAGTATGTCCTTTTTCTTCTGCTGCTTGGTCTTTTCCCCGTGAGCTGACAGGAAAAGACTCCTCTGCAAGCACAGCCAAAACTTCTCCATCAGCCTTGATGAGGCTTGGGGGCATATGGGGAGCTCAGGGGTTTTGTACACCCATCAGCCCTGAAGTGGGGAGCTCAGAGGAGGGTTGTACACCCATCAGCCCTGAAGTGGGGAGCTCAGGGGTTTTGTACACCCATCAGCCCTGAAGTGGGGAGCTCAGGGGGGTTTGTACACTCCAGGCTCCTAAGTGAGAGGATGTGTTATTTCCCAGCATGAGTAAATGCTGAAGTGAATCCCCCAAGACAGGCAGGTGTTTGAGGACGTGGAAGGTGGCATCAGCCAGCAACATTTATCACGCGGCAGAGTATTGCACCTGCTTGGGGCCTTTTGTGCCCTTGCCTGGGAGCAGGGCCGAGCGCAGCCGCGCCCAGGACTACAACTCCCAGCATGCAGCGGCCCGTGAGCAGCGGGCCCCACAGCCCCTCAGCCGAGGCGCCATGGTAGGCGGGTCGCTGAGGGCCGGGGGGCAGGAAAAGCCCATATTTGGTCCTTTTTTGGGTTCTGCCGGTGTGCTCTGCCCTTGGGCGCAGGGCAAGGCCCACAAGAGTGAGGAGCGCCTGGAGCAGCCGCTGCCTCATGTCGGTTTAATTCCCGAGGGGAAGCGAAGCGCGCTGGGCCTGGCGCGGCCTGCACACGGCTGAGCTGCAATTACCTTCGCCTTGATGAAACGTGTCGATGGCCGTCACGCCTGGACGCGCTGGATCGTCTCCCACCCTGGTGTGCCTGGCCAGAGGCAGGAGCAGAGCAGTTTTGCTGGACGTGGCCCTGTGGGTCCCAGTGGCTCCACACCATTGCCCTGTTTTTTCTTAGCATTGTCAAGATACTGGCTTGATTACATCTGGGGTTCTTCGCCCAGTCACTTTAGCTAATTAAATGTTTTAAGATGCCACGGTGAAAGTTATATAGACACAAGCAATTTTTATGAACTAGTAGCATTAATTTAAACTCAATTCCAGCAGAGCATGCTGCGATGTTTCAGGCTATTAGCCCATCACTAATACAGACTATAGAATGCTTAATACCAGTCCATTCAAATCCAAGACATATTTTGATCTGCTGAATAGCTTTAATTCTCCCAAAGCTGATCAAATAATAATAATAATAACAACAGTTATAGTTACAATAACAATAAAGGCAATTCTAGTGTGATTGGCTAATCTGATGGTTTTGCTCCCAGTTTATTTTTAATTTCTGGCAGCAATGATATTGGAAATTAAAAAGCTCTCTCGACACTTGAGTGACTCAAATCTCAGGCCAGATGAAATGAGGTGACTGAAGCAGCTCTGGGCCTTTTATTCTCTCCCATCATTATCACAGCTAATAGGAAGAAGCAGGGAGGCTGCCCAGCAGTGAAGGCTGAGGACCCCCTCCCCCACTTTCCTTTTTGTGCCATCCAAGATAAAGTACTAATTATCAGGACAGCTCAAGCTCATTTGTAGGAGGAAAGGAATTGAATGCTGCTTCAGTGAAAAGACTTAGCTCCTGTGTGCCCTTGGGCAGGGACTGAGGTACTTTGGTGATTTAAGCATCCAAATTAAAACACCTTGAAGTGACAGGAGGACATCCCAGCAGGCTTGCTCCTAGGACCTCTGTTCTAGCTCTTCTTGAAAGACTCAGCAAAAATAAACAGTTTCACCCAGATCATCTCGTGTGGACAGGTCTTTCAGATGAGACACAAAAACTCGGGCCTTTCTCCATGTTGGCCAATCAAGATGAAAAGCTCTGAAGTGCACATTTTCTCTAGGACACAGAGAGCTGTGGACAGTAGTAAGCATCTAGAAATTGACACAGTATTTGCTAGCAAATGACTTGTGGAGAAAAGCCATTGGATTGAAAGTCTGGGGATGAATAAGAGTTTGGCCTTGGAAAATACACACCTTTATTCATGCAAGGCCTGTCACTGTCATTCCTGGCACAGAAAGCACAGGACAGCGCAGGCTGACCTCATTAGGCACGGCTCCCTAATGCAGGGAAGAACATTTAAACACTGCACATGGATAGCAGTGATCTAAAGAGATGGAGAGGTTGAGGTAAAGGTGGGAGGATGGTTCAACTACAGAAGACTTTAGAGTCCATCTCATTTGTCCTCCTGTGCCAGGGAAGGAGCAACTCAGTCTAAATGGCTCTGTATGGATGTTTGTCCCACCTCTGTGGGGGACAGTGATGGAGATGCTGGAGACTTCCTGGCACGTTCTTCCAAATCTAAAGCCATCCACACTGTGACATGAAGAGGAGAGCCACAAAGAGGACTGTGATTTTGCAAAATGCTCAGCGTCAGCCAAAGATCACCCCCAAATCACTGATGCACTCACTCTGGAGCTGTTGAGGGAGGATGGGGGTTTGCGAGCGGGGCCTGCAGCCCCTCCCTGGCGCAAGGAGGATGCCAGCACCCTCTGCTCCATGGATGTAGGTCCTGCTATGTTCTGCATATCCAGGCTGCATCCCCTAAGTGAATAAAAGGAGAGTTTGGACCTAAGGTCTGTCAAACCCAACACTTGCATGCTGCCCCATCATCTGCTTTGTTACTGACTCCATTGCTCACCTGCCTTGAGAAGATGGTGCTTACCATGCAGTGTGGGGACAGACGGCCAAATGTGACTTACAGGCTTGGGTGCCAGAGGAGAGACATTGCCCCTTCCCACCGGCTCCCCAGGAGGTGAAACGCAGCTCTGCCACTTCCACCCGTGAGTTGGAAAAGCAACATGCAATTTTGCTGATTGCACATGATAACTGCTGCTGGCCAGGGCAGTATTGTAGGGAGTGATACTTTTTCAGAGCACCTTTCCCATCAGGATGCCTAGGACTCCCCAGAACCGTGGCACATCTTTGTTTCTATAGTCTTCCAGGCATTGAATACTTCCCTTTCCATTAGATATCACCTAGGAAGCTTCACCTTCCCAATCCCACAAGTGTTTTGGAGCAACGGTTCACACTGGGAGACATTTGTTGCCTTTTATCCCAAGTTGGGCTAAAGCAGTGAATGAGGAGAGCCTGTTCCTTGACAGTGCTGTTGGGGAGCCCATGTTGGGGAGCCCGTGACTCCACATCTGAGGGGTTATGGAGCAGGAAGAAGGCTTGCTGGCTGTCCAGCAGCTCCCATGCCTGGCAGACACAGAGGCCAAATTGGTAAATGAATTTCAGGCTAATGGATGTGGGTGTTAAATATTTGCTGTACTTGAGCAGGAGGGCCTTTGTCGCTAATTACCAGGAGATGTTAAAGGAGATGGAATGTATTTAAACCTCATTGTCTGCCACTAAAGCACAGATTCTTTTACTTCTTTTCTGGGCTAAGCAGTTAATACACTTTAAGCAGTAGCAGAAGGGCTCGGTGGATTAATCTCTGTCCTTGAAAATAAAAAGTGATTTATTTTAATGCAAGCAAATATTAGGCAAGAGATAGAAGCAAGCATCCACTGGCTCTTGGGCCAGATCAGAGTTTTGGGTCTGGTCTCTACACACAAACAGGCTCTTCAGCCTCAGCTCTGACCTGAAGGAGTCAGGCAGGGGAGACTTGAGCATCCCTGGTTCTCCCTACAATGCCCTCTGTCCTTAGGTGCATTCTGTAGTGCTGGGGAAAACATCAACTCCTTCAGGCCTAAGGAAAAGACTGGTAACTGCAGAGGGTGACTCTACTCATTTCTCACCACCTCTGTCCTTCTGAGATTTGTGAATTATATGGCCCTTGGCAGCTGAGTAAATGGGTGAATAGACAATACTAACTCTACTATTAACTACAGCTCAATAACTACAAGAGTCCCTTGGCCCATTCCCTGTTGCTAAAAGTACAACCCAGAAAGGCTTAACACACTGCAGAGGATCTCCTCCCAGCTTTAGTGTCTGTGGCCTGGCACCTGGAGCAGCTTGGGACACTGGTCTCCACCGAAGCCCATCTGGAAGCACCTTGTGGCTGCCAACTCAACCTGCCCCTTGCCTGCCGAATCGCCGCGGCTCAGGGCACACGGACGGGCTGTTGGCATTCACTGCTTCACGCTCATCTCTTTAGGCCCTGTAAGGAAATGCTGTGCAATGACACCCTTATTGGCCCTGAGTGACTCAGATTAATTATTCCAATGAGAATTTTCCCCTAGCAAATTATTTTCCTGTTCAGTGCACTTTGTAAATATGAACTGCCTTTTCCAAAATCTTCCTGTGAATAATCAGAAAATCTTGGTTCTTTCCAGAAAGGAAACTGAGGCATAAGGAAAGGTAAATTACTTGCCCAGGGCACAGTAAAATGTGTATAAATGAAACAAGAACCATTTTATCAGCATACTTATGGGAATTTGTAAATTATAATTACAGTCGGTGATGGAGCAGATTTTTGCCAATACAGTGTGAAAGAGCAATTTTAAAACATTCCCTATCTGATATTCTCAAGTGTTTTCTGGCAAAGGAGGGGAAGCCCTAAACAGCACATATAACTCTGCACAACAAACCTGTTTTTCTCAGTTGCATCTTGCAGATCCATTAGAAATAGTCTGCGAACTCCCTGCTGCAGTGATTAGGAAACACTGTACACAGAACATTTTCATCACAGTGGAAAAGAAGATGTTAGGGAATTTGGTGTTAATCCAATGCAGAACAGGAAAAAATCTGATTTCCTATCTGTTCACCAAGCAGAATGCCCAGCCAATTTTTGTGTTGGAATTTAAATTTTATATTGCAATAGAGAAAACACTGAAAAAATAGAGACATATTTCTATTAGTGCTAAACAGCAACTACTCGTGGGATTTTAATGAAGAGATACAAAAAAGAATGGCAGAACATTTCCAGCAGCACATCTGTGGTAACAGGGGCTATTGGCATAGGATATTGGTCTACTTCATGCATTTCTATATTCATGTTAAATCCAAATTATGCAGATACTAAATTCACACCAAAAACAAAAACAAACAAACACAAAAAAACCCCAACTAACCAATAGAAAAAAATATTGGTATAGAGTTTCTAAACAGCTCGACTCCCAAATCAACCTTTGCAGCGCATAGTTAGAGACAGGCAGCCTGCAGTGACTTTAAAGATATGAACTTTCTAGAAGTTGAACTATGGAAGGGCTGGAGAAGGCATCACGAAGCCCAGTGTGACCTTGTTTCCCTGCCAGAAGCACAGAGGGGTTAAGTGAGCACCAGATCAGGGATGAAGGAGAATCAGCTCAGCAGCACCAGCATTCCACCAGGGTCTGATACTCAACCAGGCTCAGACTGTGGAAAATGGATGGTATGAAGGGCAAGGCAGTCCTTCCAAGAGGATCAGCATCAAATACCTTCTTACAGGCAACCTTACCCCAGGAAATACATGACATGACAAAACTACCCTGTCCCTCAGGCTAACTCGCAGTGTCAGGGCAATGGCTGGCAGCAGGACTGTGTGTGCTCGTGGGGCATCACCTGAGAGGGAACGGGATGGGGTGGAGGCAATCCAGCTCCAACTCACAGCAGCAGAGGGGTAAAATCCTGCCAGTGGACAGCAAAGGTGTAACTGAGAAATGGGCTGAGCTGCTAAAGATGCCTGTGTTTGTGTATTGCAAAAACGAGGGAAGGACTGGGAGGAACACATCCCCCAGTTCATCTTCTCTTTCCCAAGGACTTTGGTCTTGCCTTGTATTCCTAACACAAGCACAGGAAACTGTGTCGGCCTGGTTCCTGCTATTTTCTTTGGGTTTAGAAAGCACTGCTGTGTGCTTCGTCCCTGGGAGCCCACTGTTTGCAGGGGATCTGGGAGAGTTTGTGTCCCGAGGCAGCACTGAAATGAGGATCTTCTCCTAGATGAGCCACAAAGCAGCTCACTCCAGATGAGCCAGGAGGGGTTGAGCGGAAGCATGGCTCAGCTGGAAGTCTCTCTTAGCATCTATTACAACAGCAGGGTTATCTTTGCTGCTGAAAGGAGATGTTACTGTGAGCTATGACAAACTCATTGAGTTTTACAACAACATTGGAAAGCTAACAGCGGTGAATTTAGAAAAGATGCTCAGGGAATGCTAAGCCTGTCCCTTCCTGCCCTTAGTTTTGTACCATTCATTAGACCTTGCTCTAAGGCACGAAAAACGAGTTTGGATTGTGTGCATGTGCACACACAAACACAGGCATGGTTTTAATTTTTATAGGGTTGCTCATGAGGGTATGGCCATTGGGAAGTAGTTTATTTTAGTGAACAATACAGAATATTGAGGTGATTAGAAATGAAAGAGGGGACAAGAGGCTCCACTGGTATTTCCCCGAATTCATCAAAGAACAATATCAATGGGCATGTGAAATCCTCAGCATTTTGGAGCAGATCAGCCCACTAATGAGAGAACACACATGTGGCCAAAGCAGTGATTGCAGCTCAAGTTTCTTGGCTTCAAAACAAGCTACAGGAGGAATGGTTGTAGTTAGCAGAAATACTAAAGCTACTTCACTAGCACTCTCCCAAGCCAGAGGCAAGCCTTTTACTTGACAAAAGGTCACTAGAATAGTGCCACCACTATTTTAGGACAATTAAGAGGTAGATTTATGCTGACAGACTTTAGAGGAAGCCTGGCAAGGGCACTGCTGTGCTCAAAGTCATGCCACACAGCAAGAGAGCTGCTAGGTGCCTACACACAGGCATCGTAGACAGCGCATGGGGTTGGAGAGGCCTGTCAGTGGTGGGTGGATATGATACAGGAGTAACAGGAACCCATGGCACTTTTTTAGCAGTTGGAGGCAAGGTAGGATGCCTGAAGGTCTTTTAAATGCCACTGTGTTTCACAATCTACATTGCTCCCCAGGTAACTCAAAAACATTGTGGGGACCTCTGTGCCCACAGCAAGGAGTGCTCTTGGTTTCTGGAAAATGCTAGCAAGGACATGTTTTTCTCTTGACACATCTCTTCCAAGAGGACTCTCAAAAGAGGAAGGCAGGCCAAAGTCTAGCCTGCAGCTGGTACCATCCAAAACCAACCAACCAAACAAAACACTGAACACCCCAAACAGAGAAAAACCGCCAAGAACAGCAAATCAACAATGGCGAGGTGAGCAGCAGGAGCTGGAGGACCAGCAGAGCATCTCCATTGCTGGGAGTCCTGCAGTGGCTGCGGCTGCCCCAGGAAGTGATTTCATCCCTTTCACAATGCCTTTTTCAGAGGGAAATGGGGGACCTTATTGTTATTTATTATGATCACAGCTAGATCTTCAGAGATTTCCTTAATTAGCATCATTAGACACACAGCTTAATCTTAAAATCCTGGGCTTGTCAGCATGGCAAATTAAAACAAACTGGTTTTTTTCCTTTTCTCTGTGCTGGGTTGGGGAATGTATGAAGAAGAATTGGGGATCTCCTGATGCTCTCAGAGAGTGTGGGAATCTGTCTTTAATCTCTGATGACTAGAGCAGCGTATGCAGAGTGGATGGGTGAGAAGGGTCAGTTCTGTGCCAGAGAGGGAAACCAAGGGTCATTGCATTTAAAAGAATACCTATCCTTTTGCACACTGGATGAGCTGAGCATGCAGCCTGATGCCTCTCCCCCAGCAAGAGGTTTCTTAAAACCCTCCAGGAACAATGGGGAAAAAAGAAAACCTGCTCCAGCTAATGAACACTGAATTCTAGCAGAAAGAAACCCTACAGACGTATCTGTGACATCCACATTAATAGCAAATGAGTTAGTTGTGATTGATGCTATTCCAGTGAACACCAAAGGAATTAATAATGATTAGGGCCATTATTTTAAAGCATTATCCCCAAAAAAAAACCAAAGGGAAAACAATTAGATGTCTTCAGTGGTTATCTTTCACAGTATAGTTACTGCAGTGATCAGGCACGATATTATGCCTATTAATCAACAAAATGATGGAAAAGTACGTAACTCGTGTAGATCCATGAGACAGTCCTTAGAAGCAAATACCTTATTTGCCAGTCTGCTTATGACTCTGCTGCTGAGACAGAGAAATGTCGTGCAATTTTTTATTTTCCTAGCTGTAGAAGGTGTCTCCTGAGTTTGGAAACAGGTTAGGAAGCTGTTCATTAAAACAAAGAAAACAAATAAAACCTCCCATGCCTAGGGACAGATTTTATGTTCATAGATCATATGACCCTGCTTAGCTCCACTAGGTCTGAGGGAAAGATGCCAACAGGAGGTCTTTCCATGTAGTGTTTTGGGGTTTTTTAGCTCATGTGCTCCAAGCCCAGTAAGATCAGTTCTTTGTCAGTAGTGAAAGGTTGCAATGAGCCCTATCACTATATTGCAGGTGAGTAAACTGAGGCTCTGAGATTCTGTGAGGTTTTCCTGAGGTCACACACTAATCAGTACAAAGCCATAGGGAAAACCTGATTTTTGGCACTCTGCATTAACCACTGAGTTAATATGTTCATCTCTGGTGCGTTGATTCACTTCAGTCATCAAGGGGTCGTGACCCAAAGTCATTGCTCATCTGTGCCATGGACTTGTAATGCCAAATGAGCTTTTAGTAATTCAGCTGAGCCTAATGGGTAGGTTCAGACACAGATGCCGGCTGGGAGAGGGCTGTGGGGTGCAATCCCTCCCCTAGACTACCCACCCCATGGAGAAGACATGATATTTCCATCTGTGCGATCCTTGCACAGACAGCAGGCCAGCACCAGCTGCTGTGAAAGGAAAGCAATGCGTTCCTGCACCCAGCAGCACCCACGGGTGCAGGTCTGTGCCCAGGTCAAGCCTGGCTGGAGTTAACAGGTCATATGGTTTATATGCCTTCAGAGTGGGTTGGCAGGCCAGGACTGGCTGGGAGGAAAGATGGTGGAAAAGTGAGACTAGTCCATAACATGATGTATCTGCATCCTCCCAGGCAGGGGCAGATGGGATTTCACTGCATCTAAAACCACAATATGCCAGAAGATGAATGACCACACCAGCATCTCTCTTCTCTCCCGGAGGTAGTTGCTATGTCCCACATGCATGTATACATACCCACTTTGTAGCTGGAAAAAGGAAAGGCTGTGAGCTTGAGCACAACTCAATGACAGAACAGCATCAACTCTCAGGACTGTTTTCCAAGTTAGATTTCAGCCATAATTAAACTCTCCCAGGCCACATACAGTTGGCTTCCATTTACTTTTTGAAAAGTGATCTGAATTTCCCAGCCAATTTTCTGTACCCCTCAGTCACAATTTTGATGATTAACGTCCCCAGGCTGGGCTGAAAATCCCAATAGGAGCCTGTAATCAAATTCTTCATTGATTCCCATGATACAGGATCAGAAGCACAATGATGAAGCAATCCTAATTTTGCATCCAGAGCCAAATGCCAATTAGATCCTCAGCGGGTGTAAACTGAGCTGGCATTGTTCTCCCTGGAAAAGATAATGCTGATTTACACTGAGACAAAGATCTGCCTTCCTGTCCTTTCCTGTGCTCTAGCCCTGAGCTCTCACTTCCTCTGTGGCCCAACCATCTACATGGAGATGGGCAGAAGTGTTTTTCCATGACCGTGGGTGTCTGTCTCTGTAGTAAATGGGACATTATCTGTTTTTTCTGCCCTATCACTGGGACTAAGCATAGTCCTTGTTTTAGAGGTCCTTTTGGGCTGCCTGGAACCACCCAAGTTTAGCAGTGGAAAACCATCTGTCCATACCTGCCCTTATTTGCGGCTTGAGCCCTGGAGCAATCTGGGAACATGGCATGGCTCAGGTTCCTGCACCCTTCTCCTTTGGGGAACGCTCTCCTGGCTCAGGGCAACAGCTCTGTCTCTTCACAGCTTCCAGAGCATCACGGCACAGCTCTGCAATGCAGGAGATCTCCCCCCACGCCCCCCCCGGCCACTCAGCGGTTGTCACTTAGCCCCTTCTTTCCACATCTGGGCTTAGCGTTGCTCTCGGAGACAAAATCCTTGTGATTCCACTACCACAGAAATCAAAGCAGGGAAGAAAAAGAAAACCTTAAAATCTGTCTTCAAAAAAGCAACAGTGGCTGCACAAAGCCTTGCAGAGCCACCCACCCACCTCGAGCAGGCGGCGCACGTCCCACCGAGCTCCTCGGGTTCTGGAGGAGGGGTGAGCCTGCACCCGAACAGGAGCAACCCACAGTACAAACTGCAGAAGCAAACCAGAATATATTCAGGGAATTAATTGTATGGAAAATTATCCAGGCTATTAAAAGCCACACAAACATGCTGAATATCATGCATTTTAAGCATACGCTGAAAAACATCATTTTGAAGAGGATTATTGTTTAAATAGGCAATAGGGGTTCTAGCAGATAAGCTTCCCGCTCCTGTCTTCTCTTATTGTCTGGAGCACATTATCTCCACCATAATATTCTCAGCTCTCTCCAGGAGTATTGTCAGAGTGAAACGCTATTTTAAAAGTATATGTTTATGTTTCAATAGACTTTGTAATAGCAAACACATCCGCCCAAGACACAGTAAGTGAGAGGGGAAAAAAAAGGAGGAGGAAAATCAAGAGACAGAGGTTGCAGCTTTCCTGGTATTGAGTATAATAGGAATAAATGTTACCCAGTAAAAGGCACACTAGGTTCATTTTTTTTTCCCCTCCCCACTGAATGCAGGGGATCCCTGCATCTGGGGGAGTACTAGCTAAGGTGCACATGGCGATGGGGCAAGGAGCGAGCAGCACATGCCACTGGACAATGGCAGGTCTGTGCAGGACATGCCACCAGTTCAACAGTCAGCCCATGATATTTTCAAGCCTGAGATTAAAAGGTGGGAAAACAGCTCAATGCAAGGCCATCGTCACAGGCTCCCAGCAATCTGCTCTGAAGTGGGGAAAAGTTTGAGCGACCCTGATCCTGCATCTTGCACTTGCACAGAGGCTCGAAGGCAACCTGTTGGGATGTCTCTGTTTCACTTTGCTGTGCTGTCCATGCATAGGTGTAGATGGACCTGGCTGGGCTGTGGCACTTATACATGAGAGGGGGCAGAAACTACCCCCTCAGCCTGTAATTCACTTTTGAAACTGTCAGACACCATTACAATGTATTTGTGAAAGATATGCTGTATAGAGCGAATTTCTAACAAGCTTCCATGTGATTTTCATCTCTCAAGTGAGAGAAACCTGATAAAGATATAGATCCATTCTCGCATCTTGGCATAAAATCATATCTTATTGGTTTAGATCATTCTGTGTCTTATTTTTTTTATAGTACTGGTGTTTTCTAGTTCCAGCAAAAAATACAAACACTCAAGAGATCTCATTTTTCTGCTAAATGGATTTTCATTCCACATGAGTTATCTCTCTCTAGATATAAACATACACAGATATACCACGTACACCTCCTCACGTTAAATGCCAAAGACACCATTAAATGCAATGTTAAAATAAAAAATCCCCAGACTCGCGCTCAGAAAACTCCTCTTTTAAACATTCACAATTTAAAAGATACTTAAATAGATGTTCTTCAAACCTGAAGTCAATTTTAGCCTCTCTAGTCAAAGTCCATAAAAAAAGCCGAGTAGTAATTTTCAGGGGGAGCTATTCTGGGAACGGCGCACGTGTAACGACTCCATTGTTATATATGGGATGAATGTGTTCCCTACTCATGCCCACCTATCTTAAATAGGTCAGCTGAATGGAAGCAAACTTGCAGTAATCGTAAGAAAATATTACAGAAAGGAATTAATCTGAAGAGAGGAGCACTTGCTTCCTCTCTGAGGAAAAAAAAGAGAAACTACAAAGGACAGTGTGAATACTGAATTTATGGCAAGCTTTTTCTTGCAGACTCGGAGCCAAAAATCTGCTGTCAGTTACATTAGTATAAATCTGGAGCAGCTCCACTATCATCATTAGAGTTACAGGCCAATTATGTAATGAAAAGAAGTATTTCAGGCTTGCCAAAAAAATCTTAAATGTAGGTCCCGCTTCAGGCCACGCTGAAGGCCTAGATAAGTGGCCTGGATTTCAGCACACCCTTCAGCAGCATTTCCTGTCACTTACCCTTTATTATTACACCTATCAACAGTGTATGTATAGATTTATACTGTGTAATCGAGCATTATTTGACCTCTACTTCTGGGAGTAAAGAGTAAGTCAACCCATTAACTTTCCATGCCTTTGATGCTAAACTCGACAGACAAAATACTATTCAGAAATGCCTGATAGATGGCTGGATAAAATATCCAGAGAGATCTTAATGCATTCATTTGCCCTTCCTTTAAGATATGGCTGTCAAAGGAGATTGTATCATCAATAGTGCTGGCAAGATTCAGGATGACCTGGGATGTTTTAGGTGGCAGGGTCCAGAGAAAATTTTCTCTAAGTTTGAGAAAGTACATCGTGCTACTGACCTCTTGCTTCTTGCTCTTCTGCATGGCTTCCCAAGGAGAGGTTTTGGGATAGCAGCCACTGCTCAGTTTATAGTAGATTGGGCATTTACACTTCCTGATTTAGCTAAAACGCTCAATTTTGGACACAAGACACATTTCATTTTAAAAGTCTTATATAATCCTTACCAGATCTTCTTTGCCTCTCTTAGAAATTCCCAGTACCAAAGCTGGTGAGCTTCCATTTAAAAAGGAAGAAAAAAATAAATAAATTTGCTAAACTGGCATTTACCCAAGAAAAATTCTGTCACCAAAATCCTCCAACCATTTCTGCCAAAATCTGAGCCCCTGCAGAGCTGCCACCGTGGCACATGAACATTGAACATTGCATACAGAGCACAGAAACATATATATAACCATGCATATTTCACAAAAAGTTGGTTCTAAACTCCAGCCGTGGTGAATGGTAATCAGTTCTTATTTACCACTGTTGAAATGTAGAGATCAGAGAGTGCCTGGTGTGGTCTCTTCCTCCACCTTCCAGAAGATGCAGAGCATGTAGAAATATGAAGGGGGAAAAAAAGGCAGGTTATTCCCAGGGGTGTAATTGGCCAGCAGTGCCTGGATTGTAGCCAGAAGATCAGAGGAAGAGAGGAGAGCACTGAGTAATGAACCGCATGCTTTTAATTTCACTTAAGAACTCAAAGCAGGAAAACCTGAGCTGTATCCATGGGGATTGCAATCAATAGCCAAACAGATAACAAAGAACTAGTGCTCAGGATAGAAAACTGCCTGGGCCCATTAGTTTATTGCTCAGCCTTTCTTTGGGGACTCGCTATTTCTTGCCTGTGTTTTTGGCTCAAGCTCTGATTCCTTCAAACACTAGGGAGCAGCAGCTTCCTTTGAAAGCCTCCTGGCTGCACGGTGAGGCTGTTGCTGTCAGCTTTTGCCGTGTGCCAGCCCTTAAAATAAAGAGAGAGAAGCAGGGAAAGGGAGGAGGGAGGGATTGGGGGGGCTGGTGGGAACGCATTCCTGATGATAATTTGATTGCATGCATTAATGATCAAAGTGTTGCAGAATAATTACCAACGCTTACCTCTCAAATATTAAGTTATCATTTCTTCCCCCCATCCCAGCTTTACCGTTGTGTCTACCCCCTGTTCAGGGTGATCATCTGCATGCTGACACCCAGGGCAGCCTGATGAGCTCTTAACCAGGCTCTCAGGGAGCATCACCTCTGCAACACCACCGTGTGCTCCATTTGATGGATGCTTTCCAGTTTCAGGGGTCTTGGGGAACCAGGTCAGCCTGGGAGAGGGAAGTAGAGCACAATTTGTCATGATCTAGAAGGGTTCTTGCAGGGGGGGGAGGGAAAATCAGCCACCTCCTCTTCTTCATGACATCTTCAAAGATTAATCCCTCAGGATGGGTACGTTGGTGTAAGGTGCCTGTGTGGGAGCAGTCCCAACTGGGTACTCTCCAAGCCAGAAATGCAAATAATGCCAGTCCCAAACAATGTGCTTTTCGATGCTGCTTCCAGCATCCATTTTAACTAGACAAATGCCAGCCTGCTGCCATCTGGTAGCAAGAGGTACTAAAAGCCTCAGAGAGGAGCAGAGGGAATCTGGGGGATATTACTAGTCACAAACAGGTTTCAAAGGAGGAGATTTCTTTTTAACCTGGGCTTTTCATACTCAGAAATGAACACAAAGGACTGTGGTAGTGATGGAGATGGAGGCACTACTCCCTCAAATGCCCCCTCTGCCTTTGCCCTCTGTGGCAGCAGGAAAGCATCTGTCCCTCTTTCAGTGCTTCCTATCTCTGGGGGAAGGGCAGGCAGGAGCAAATGCTGGGTTGGATTTTATTTTATGTTTTTAATTAGATTATCTTTAATTGACTAACACCTTCCCCTGAGCCATCTTGGTCT
Source organism: Merops nubicus (assembly GCF_000691845.1). Classification (NCBI taxonomy): domain Eukaryota; kingdom Metazoa; phylum Chordata; class Aves; order Coraciiformes; family Meropidae; genus Merops; species Merops nubicus. Next base: position 21,328 of record NW_008583686.1, on the reverse strand, counting down.
GCTCAGAGACAAAATACCACAGAATTGGCCCATTTTCCAAGAGCACTGTGGTATTTCCTTTCTTCCTGCAGATAAATAGCCCCCATGCAGACTTGGCTACCTGCTTGCAACTACTAGAAATAACCAAAGAACGAGGACCAGGTTGACAACCAGTGGCAATCAGCTTAACCTGAGCACGCGAGCCACATCCCTTCTGCATGCTCCTGAGCAGCGCTCTTAATGTTTGCAAGGTGCTGTTCCTGGAGACCTTTGATCTTTTCCACCCCAGTCCTTTCACAGGGTGAAACTATGGATGTTGTTGCTCAAAAAAAAATCTTCAGAGCTGCTAGTTCTAAGCTGGTGCTTGAGACACAAGTGGGTCCACATGACCTTTCAGCTCCTTCCTTCTGCAGAACGGCCGCTCCGGGGAGGTTCCCGCGGGCGCAGCTCGTTGCCCAGCATCTCGGGGATGTGTGCAGGCAGAGGCACAACTGCCTGCAAGCATGGAGAGCAGGGTGAGGCGGTTTCGTTGGAGCACACACAGCAGATGAGATGTCACTTTGTTTACTTACACGTACTGTGCACAAACTGCCCATTATTGGCATTGCAAAGTTACTGGCTGCAGGAGGCACAGCATCGTCTTTCAAACGGCTGTAATGAAAGTGGGTCAGGCGTTTTCCCTTCCTGGGGCAATCCTTTAGCATAAGCAGGGATTTAAGTGTGCACAGTTCCCATTATCTGTGATTGTTATACTCTTTCTCACAAAGAAAGGGCTTCATAATTTGACCAGATCTGTCAAATGCACACACAACGATAAAAATGGCCTATTAGATGATAGGGGGTTGCCCTTTCAGTGCTGAGGAAGGACTCAGCCTTCCTGGGAGAGGATGATTCCAATCCTGAACAGATAAACTGTGCTTGGTCTTAGAGGAAACATTTTCAGGGGTGTCTTTTCATATAGGCATGCAGTTATTCTGGTTGGTTTGTTTGTTTGTTTGTTTTGGGTTTTTTTGTCACAGGATAGAGCCTGGCTTGTATCTGGGTCTCTTGTGCAGCCCAGGGGATGGTTTCAGGCATGACCTAGCTGCTCCTGAGCTTCACAGCAGAGCCGAAGGTGAACCAGGCCAGTGAACAGCAGACCTTCCACTCAGCTAGAAGTTGTCTCTGTGATGCATATCCCATGCAGAGAGCTGAGCAGTGGGTCCAGCAGCTGCCCACAGGAGCTGTGCAACGAGGGGCTGCCTGGCCTTTGTCAAGGTCACTGCCAGTTGGCACTGGACCATCAGACATCCAGAAATATGGTATGTCACTCAAAGCAGTAAGGGCATAACTTAAAGTAGCAAAACATCTGCCAGATGCAAGTCTCTTTAAGCCTTTGAAAAGCTGAGCTAGGAGCCATTTTAAAGGTGCAGCAAAGACCCCTATCAGCGGCCAGTCTGAGATCACTTCCCCGTCTCACGCATTAACATCTGCTCTCGCTACAAACATTAGAATAAGAAATAGAAAATGGGAGCAGAACAGGATGTGTTGTAAGAAATCCAGCCCCCACTGTAGTCTTAAAGATTACTTCTGTGGTTCTCCTTTAAAGTGTTTCTAATGCCTTCGCCGAGCTCATCTTGTTTCACGATGCTTTTCCTCTTTGGAGTATGTAAGGCTAGTAGAGGAAAAGGGAATTTAATAGGAAGGAAGTGAGGAGGATAAAGAGGAATCCTGTCTAACACAGGAATGAAAGATATGACTGAAAAAAAAAATAATTAAAAACCCGCTGTCATGATCACAATCATTGTTAGGGATGGGTGAGAATGTTGCTCTTTTTTGGGTCTGAAAGCAAATTCTGAGTCTGTTCTCACTGGAAGATAAAATATTGCAAATAGCTTCTGATTTCTTATCCTCCCCCATTCCTAGGAACTCAGTGGTGGTGTTCTCAAGTAGCAAGGCTGTCTGGTAGGCCCTGGGACTAAAAACTCTTCCAAGGATTCTGAGTTAGACCTAGAGGGAAGACAAGAAGGAGAAAGTCTTCTTTTATTTTTTTTTGTTGTTGTTGTTTTTGTTTTGCTGTTTATTTCAGAACAGCTGAAGAAGTGATACAAATTGACTAACAGGTGCCACATACTAATGAGCATTTGAGAGCTTCATGTTTTCAGACTCCAAAGTGGAAGCAAACTACCACACATACAAAAAATAAAAAAAAAAAAAAAAAACAAGCCACCAACAAAAAAAATGAACAAACTAAGATGAGATTGTCCCTCTCCACAAGATTAAAGCAGAACAGTAGTCAGAGAGACAACTTTCTAGTGATGACCTCCAACAGATCCAATACTTATTACCCTACTATGGGTCTCTGCTCACCACCCAAAAAGATGATCTTTCTAAATGCCAACTCATCCAACTCTACTCCTGATCGGAGGAGAATTCAGTCTGGCTCTTGCCTCCGTACTGGCAATAACGATTCTTCAAATGGAAATTAGCCGACAGATTTGATGATGATGCACGAGCCAGAAGAGAATACAGCTCACTCTGCCATAGCTCTGCAATCTCCTCAGGGAAAACAGGAGTAAAAATCCATTTGTGTTTGCAAACAAGATATGTCTTGAATGTTCGCTGGGGACCTCTTGAGCAAGGAGGTGCCAATTTTACTGTCGTTTTTCTAGACATCACATAAAACCCACAGCACAAGTGCGCGAGGTATTTTCTTCTCCAATAAGGACCTTTTGCCCTTGTGTCCTATACTGAAAGTGTTTCAATTCCTGGAGGAATTTTTGTCCTTCCTAATGTGATTACTGATCTGGGGATCTCTCATGCAGAAAGGGAGAAAGGGAGTCCACAGTTTGTGTATTTTCCTTCTCTTTCACTGAGGGTTGTAGATAAGCACAACTGTTTGTCTGTCACACGGCTTTTAGCTACTGTGTCTTCATCACATCTACCAGGACCACAGGTAGGTCAACAAGAAAAGAGAGAAGACCCAGGCCTCTGAGGACCTTACCTTCCAGTTTATCCAGTGAAATTTAGGACTTTGGCAGCTCTGAGAAGGTACTTGCAGCTCCAGCTCCTTGGAAAGTAAACTTGCAAGGTAACTCCCAGCTCCTTGCAAGCTCTTCTTGAAAACACCTTGAATGCATATTTTACCAAGAATTTACCCAGAAATTGGGTTTTATTGATAAACTGAAGGGTTCCTAATAGTGCATTGTCTTTCCCCCCTTACAAGCTTGTAATTCTGAAGATGTACCTAGCAGCTAGGACAGACATTGAAGATTAGAGGCAGAAAGCTATTAGTGCTCTCAATTTCTAATTAAGGAGTAAAAATCTATAGCAAATTAGCCACCTAAGTAGGAGAAAGCACCATAAATACCTTTGTAGACCTTGGGCTAAATCCTTTTGCTCCCATCATAAATGACTCTTACTCTATGCTCCACGTTTATCTCCACAAGTGGATCTAATGTGAGGAAGCTTCATCAAATTCAAACAATGACTAAAATTTTACAGAGCAAATTAATGAGAAGCCATGGACACTAACTCAAAGGAAAATTTAGCCTGAATATCTGATAACACTACATAACACATCTATGAAACCAGAATGTGTCACTTCACAGAAAGAAGAAAAAAGGACGTTTAAAACTAGACTGGAGAAAACACCGTGGCACTGAGGGAGAAGCCTGTGGTGAGAGGGGAGGACAGGACAAGTAAATAAGGCTTTTTGTCCTGAATTTCTGTCCTCGGTGACATTTTTGGAGGGGGGAGGGGGGAAAGCCTTCCTGAGTTTACAGTGACAAAGAGAATGTTGCTGCAATCTCTTTTCATTTAAATTAGCAGGTCATCCTGGGAGATGCAGGGAGGAGGAGGAGGGAGAGGAGGGAATCTGCTTCAAATGACTAAAAGAAAAACAAGGACATCTCAAAGGATGAAGCGAATTGCTCAGAAAATGGAGCTCACTTACACACGCCAATTTAGCATAGAAAGGCACTAAAATGCAAAAGTCCCAGAACAAAATACAGTGAATACAGCAAGTTAGAGACGTGGTCACAGGGAGTTTGTATCCAGGTGCTGGCTTAGTAATTGGGTCAATGTCTGCAGATTCATGAGTACAGGTGTCCCACAGGGAAGCAACAGAGCATGCTCGTAACCTACCCCGTATCTCCTGAATCCATCATCCATCCCCAGATAGCTTAATTCATTTAGAAGAAAATAAAATCATTTGTTTCTAACCCCCAAATGAGGCAACAAATTTGACAGTGAAAGAGAGGGAGAGAGGGGCTGGCTGTATGTCCTTGATAGGCTCTTTGCTTTCCCTTGGTAAGCCATGAAATGTAGATTTAAAAAAGAAACTGTTGTTTCAGACCTGCGTCCCCAAATTTTTCCCTTGTCATATCTGTTCTGCTCTGTTCTCCAAGGGTTTCTGCAGGTTCTCTGTTGCTCTCTGAAAGAGCAGTCTTTACAAAGGCTGAACGCCGTGTGCATTTTGCCTCCTGCCAGCGCCCTGTTCACAGAACCATCTTGCTGGCAGCATGTGGACAGCAGATCAGAACGTGCTCAGTGGCATGCTAATAAGCCAGGAGGACTTTAAGAGGGGGGCTCTTGACAGGACTGGGGTGCCTACAGTCTCACATGGGAGTAGGTGGGCATACCTGTCTTCAGGGTGACCCAGCAGAAAGTCTCCACAACCCTGTTGTCTCTCACCCTCTTCCACCAGCACCTTGCATGACATTACTAGCACAGGTTCTGCTCTCCAAGGAGAGAAACCTTTGTACAGACAGCAGTTTTATTAGGAGTCTTTTTATTTTTTAATATTCAACCTTCTTCATGGTAGTAGGGGAGGAGGTGGGTAGAATAAGGGACCCATCTGGTACTTGAGAGGGACTCAGCAAGCTCTGCAGTGGTCTTGATTGCTGCGGGATTTGTTGGCAGCCACAAACTCAGCTCTAATACAGAAAAGCTTCCTCCTCTGGTTAAAGAGATCATAAAGGACAGGTGCAGAAAAAGGAGTCTGTAGTACTACAGTCTCTGGGTAGTGTGAAGACCCATAGGAGAGACCTTGCAGCCCAGACCAGTCACTGTGGTGGTCTAAAGAGGAAGAACATTCTATTAGAAGAACATAACCAGTCAAATGAGTAGCTTGGAAGTGCAAGGGACAATTGATACCTCTCTAACCGTGCTGGTTGTGAGCAATGTTTTCCCTAAAATATCAGCTAATGAAGTTGTCTCACGTTATTTGCACACACACTGAAACCACACAGTCCAGTCTAAGGATTATAAGACAATGACTACTGTAAATATAAGATCATGAACAGGGTCTACTATTTGTCTTCAAAGCAATCTTGCTATTAGAGAGGAAGAAGAAAACAAATCAAGCAAATTATATTTGCTTTCTAATGATCAGTCTCCTCATTTGACTCATTTGGCCAGTGTCTGTGCTTGTAGGGTCTGCCTGCCTATACAATTCTCCATTGTTTCTAATGACCTGTTCTAACCTGGGTTAATTGATCCACTCAGACATCTTTCATTAGCCTTCTTATTTTAGTAAAACGAACTTGTGAAATTTATAAATGCTAAGATGAATCAAGATAAAAAATACAGTTAAAGAAGGTTCTTATTTAGCTGTTCCTCTCCTCATTTTTCCCTGGGTAATGGCTACAGGCGGGCAGTAAAGGAAGATATAGTGCAACACAAAGGTTTTCTAATTGCTCCTTCTGATTACAAAGAAAAGGCACAGCCAATAGCTGCACCTTCATCAGGAGGGCGTTAGTTCAAAGCCCACAGTGTTTATGGCTGTTTTGGATCAAGACTTGAATTAATTTTAAACCTATTGTAAATACCTGAAAGATGTGATTTTAACAGTTCTTTGTGAAGGTATTTCGTTGACGAACTGAAGCCCTCGGTAGAGCATTGGAAGGCATGGGTGAGGTGTTCAATATCTAACTCTCTTGCAAGCTGGGAGAACAGTATCTAAATTAGTAAGAAACTCACTGGCACCTCCAAGCAAGGCCAGTGGCTAGAAAGACGGAACTCCCATCAATTTGCCTTGAAATACCTGTTGGAGAAACTCAGCATTCAACTGAAATCCTTCCTGAAGTTCACTGAAACTTTTCACTCCCCAGAATTCCACTGCAGGGGGAGGATTTGTGATACATGTAACTTGACTGTGTCTGTAATATTGGCTGTATGCACACACTACATTACCTCAGTAAGGACTGTTTGGAATTTCACCTAAGAAGCAAGCTGTGAACCTCAAAAGACCTTTCTCTGCAGGTGTTCAAGAGCTGATGAAAGAGCCATTCACTTTGATGTCTACACCTAGCCCTGCACAGCTTGCCAGATGCCTGGACCAAGCAACAACGAGGGCCAGAGGTGGTGGCTATCTTAAAAACCATCAGATAGGGGGAGAGGTGAAAAGATTGCTAAGACAGACAGATCACACCCAAGCCTTTATAGGACAGCACCTCAAGGGTAGCTCAGCACATCCAAGTAGCTGATGGGGATGGCCAGCACCTAGGCTTGAGAGACACACACTTCTTACTCATTCAGCCGTCTTCTCTTTCAATGCCTTCTTGCTATGCTAAACCAAACTCTCTGAAAAGGCAAATATGACAAAATTAGAAGGCATTGCAGGAGTGGGAGAGGGAGCATCAGGTAGTGGCACCTTGCAGGGGGAGAAGAGAGAAATATCCAGGATTTGCTGGGAGGGATCTGCTCAGAAAGACCCTGGGGAAGTCTGCAGCCAGCCCTGTAATTGTGACAGTCTTATTAATAAAGGAGGAGCACTCTAGAAAGCAGATGATCCAGAAGAAGCTCAGGGATTAAGGAGAAAGCTTTGCAGAATTTTTCAGACACCATCAGATGTGCTTTAATAACAGATGATGCTTCCTGGAAAAGAGTGAACAAATAATCTGGTGTAAAACAGTTCTTCCCATTTTGACATTTTTTTTCACTTACCTTTTAGTATTCGGGAGAATTTTTGATCTTTCAACCACAATTAAAGGGAATAGGAGGGTGGACTCTCTTCTTTTCCTCTCCACAGGTTCCAAGTTGAATTAGCTCAGGTTTCAAGTGAGTTTCTTTGTTTTAATAAGATTGCAGGCATGTATTTAAGGGTTTTATACTAACATAATTATGTATATAGATCAATAGAAATGCATATTATCAAGTAGGTACACAAGTACACGTTATAAAGGATACATGCTTTTCATACAGAAATCATTACATACAGTTTAGCATTTTGTTGATTGACACAACATTATTATAACTAAATTGGAAAGCATCTTTTTCTGTAGCACCTGCTGTGCTGTTTGTTGCAGAGAAGACAGATGGGAGTTGTGGGACTCCCCACACTATCCCTTCGCCTTTTGGTTTGCATTAACGCTCTGGCACCAGAGGAGGCCCCATTGAGACCAAAAGTGGGCAGATCTTGAGTTTGGAGTCAGGTTTTAGGTGTCTTTGTGCCCAGGCCATGAGTGCACCACGGCATGCCAGGCTGCACAGCCTTTGTTTCTTCCTTGCATTAAGAGGCTGCACATACCTGTAGAAATCAGTAGGCATCAGGACATCTTCCTGAAGAGGAGGACACTGCAGTTCCCACTGAGCTGTGCCCTGGAAGCTGGCAGGTACAACCTGTGGCTCACGTCCACCTGGGGACAGCAGTGCTGATTTTAGCGCTGGCACTCGGGAGGCTCTCACAGCCTGCTCTCTTCGCTCGCTGCAGCTCCTCTCTGCCCTATCTGTTTCCAGTCAGTAGTATGGATGGCCATTTTGGCAGGGTTATCATTCTCTGTGGTACCCTAGAGCCCAGGATACATTTAGACACTGTAATAATACTGATAACGATAATAATAAATAAAGCTAGAATCTTGGGAGGACATTTATTTTAATGATTCCGGCTCTGCCTGCTACATTCAGAGGTAATATCAGCTATCTGTCTACGTCTTCTTTAATCTGGCCAACTAATTTGAGGTAATATTTATCACATAAAGGCTCTGGGTATTTGCAAATACCTCTTCTGTCCATTCATGAGACTTAAAACTTGGGTTTCCTGAAGCAGAAAATTCCCAGGGCTAATTAACCCAGGCTTCAGGCATTTTCAGTTTTAAGCTCTGTCCTGGAGGTACTGGGCACTCCTCCATTGTTCACCACTTGGAGACTTCAAGGAGAACATAGAGATTAATAGAGGAGCAAGGATACAGTGGTACACATCCAGATATCACCTTTTCTCCAATTCTTCATTGCTCAGGGATGTATTGAGCCAGAGATGCGATGTCTTCCTGGTTAATAATCCAAATGGATCCATCTTCCATGAACATGCTCATTCCCTTCCTAAACCTACACAAATTTTAAGCATTCAGTATTTCCTGTGGGAAGGATTTCCACAGCTTATCCACACACTGGGCTGAGAACACCACCCTTGTGCTTACTCTATAGCTACCAAGTACTCATCTTATTTGGTGCTCCCTTATTCCTGTCTTGGGTAAAATAGGGAGTGCTTGGTCCCCGCATTTTCCAGAGTTCGGCATGAAAAGATTTAAATCTGGCAGCAGATGCCTGCACCTCTGTGGGAAACCCACTGAGTCCTCATGCATCTTACAGCAGCCTGAGAGACATGTCAAGGGAAATTACTGGGCAGCATCTCATCTTCACTTTATCCCTTAAGAAAGGTCTTGGTGAGCGGTTAAGAAACAAGCATCTTTCAGAGGACTCAGGCCTCCTTTTTTGCCTGACAGGTTGTGTTCTCACTCCTTTTTTTTTTTTTTCTCACCTCCTCATCCAGTGTGATGACTCATGCAAATGAAGAGCAGCTGAACTTAAATAAGAAAAGTCCTTAGGGACTATGAAAGGGCACAGAACTTGGGGAGAAGAAAATGTATTTGCATAGTCATCATGACAGTCGCTGGAGCAACAATTAGGTTCTTCCTTTGCTGATGAATTAACAACGCTTCAGCTACAGGATGTGCTCCAGCCTCTATCCAGGAGACTCAGCCAGGCCTTCAGGTGTTTAACTAGCACTTGCAAAAATCCTGGAAAAGCAGAGAACTTCACTTTAGAGAGTCTGTCCTCCCTCAGGGCATCCCTGGAGAGATAACTCCTCAACTCACCCACTCTGCTAATGAGTGTCAGTGCTACTCTGTGCAAGAACTCCTCAAGGTGAATGCATCAGATAGGAACACACACAGACACAAAGCCACACAGAGGGAATCTTTCTTTCCTACAGAAGACAAAACAAAGGAGTGTGTGTGTATGGGAGAGCGCCCTTTCTTGTCCTTCATTCCCCCATCTTCCTTGAAAACTTGAACTCCTTGAATAAAAAGGCATAAAGTTGAAATGGTGTTTCTAGGTCTGCTAACACAGGCTTGTTTATCAACGTGTAGCTAAATCACTGCTGAAACACCCTCTTAATTAATAACATGACCTTGTTAAAAAAGGCATCTAACTGAATGTGCTAATTCCTGCTTATTTCTAAGTCCTGTTTACTCCCTATTCCCAGTAAAAACAAGTGTTCACTCATCACCTCAGCTCCACAGAGTGCAAAGGCAAGGGATCCTGTTACCTTCCTGGTTGCACAACCTCTGTTGGTGGAAAAAGCAGGGCTTGATTTCTCCAAGTCCCAAAGAGTTTCCAGTGACTGCTCTTAGAGGGATCATCTGCCAGCCCAGCTTTGCTTTTATAGTTCTGTGACTGGCTCAAATGAGGCTGAAGATGGCATCCCTGCTGGTGATTTTTCCTTGCTGTTGTTTGCAGGATCCCCAGCCACAGAGCTGCAGTTCTCCCCCTGCACCAGAGCAGGGTCCACGTATGGGAGTGGGAAATGTGGGATCCCCTCTCTGGGACCCCGTGGTTCTCTTGAAGTCCTAGACTTAACCCTAATGCAGAATGCTGTCTCCAGGGAGCATATCTTCCTAGACAACCTGCTGCTCTGGGAACCTTCCCATGGACATGCAATATTCCTCCATTTTAAGGGGAATGAGTTGCAGAATTGAAATAGCAAAACAAAACTGAGAAATCTTTTCTGTCTCCTGGTATCTTTGCTACTTCATTGCTTTATAATAAATGCACATTCCCAGCTGGCCTGAGGGCCCCACTCTCCTGCCTGGGCAGAGGTGCTATTCATTCACGGTTCACGGGGGAGGGAAGGAGTCACACGCTCTCCTTTCACAGATGTATAGTCCAGAATCAAGAACTCTTCACAAGACACTATCTAATCAAAACCAGACACTCCCTCAGGGCACCATATACATTTAGGAAACAAGGGCAGTCAACCCTCCATGACCAAACTTCTCAACGAAGGAGAGAAAGGTCCTTTTTCCACCACACTCCCCAAGCTTACTTGAAAAATAGAACAACATTTTCTTCTCCTCCTCCTCAGTTCCCCTCCCCCTAGTCCCAACACAAAAGCAAAGAGAGAAACAGCATGCCCACAGCTCACCCTGGCAGAAACACTGCTCAGGGGATGCTCCTGTGTCAAATTCCCTGCTCAAGAGAAAGAGGCTCTGAACGTAAAAAATACATTTCTTCCTGACTTCCCCACACTGGGACTGAGGGAGGACAGCCCCAAACAAGGCAGCAAGTGCTACTAGCAAGATGACAGAGACATCAAGGGAATGGGATTCCTGGGTTTAATTTCCCATCCTCCCACTGCTCCCTGTAGGGAGTGTCGATAAGTCATGATTAACCTCCCTCCAAGACAGTTTATTTAATGCCATCTGGGTTTATTTTTGTGAAGTCTCAAGCAGCTCATGTTCACATTCACTTTGTTAGTGCCCGTGTGCAAGATCACACAGGCAACCAGAGCCAGCACCTGCCCATCTCCAAGAACTCATGGTCCTTGCACACGACAAAAGAAGAACCCTGCGTTTGCTTGTGGCCTCCGCACATGGGCTGAACGAGATCTGAGCATCCCAACGAGTGAGGTGGAACCTGCAGTGTAACTCCTGAGGGTCAAGGAAGAGCGTCTGTCATGTCCAGATTTGCTGAAAGGTTGACATATACAGCATGTTCTCAGGAGGAAAAAGATACTGCTGTTCACTTTTCAGTCATTCAAGGCATCATCCTGCAACATCTGAATGGTGAAGAATGGCTTGTCCATGGGGTAATACTGGTAGAACAACTTGATTTCACGGTTGCCATCTCTATCTCACCTTTTAGTTCTAAAATCTCTGGGACAGAGGCAGTCTTTGTTCTACCTGTTCTGTGCCTAAGACTGCAGAGGCCTTAAATCCTGATTATAGCCTCTGAACACACTCACAGGACACACATTGAGAGAAGCAGCAGCTTTGCAAGGAGCAAAGCCAGAGACAGACTGGGAGAAGGAAGAGCCACTG
>NW_008583686.1:0-10004 GCF_000691845.1 Merops nubicus | reverse complement strand
CCTGCTGAAGTAAAGGGGAGCTCAAGAATGGGCCTTAACTTCAGAGTAGAGCACCATGAAGTGAGGCATGCCAGCCCAGGCAGCTCACTCTCCTTGTCCTTGTTGGGAACCCAGGACTTTCATCTTTCCCTCCCCATTACTCAGGGCTTCTGTGACGCACACGCTGCTTCGGGAGGCAAGGAAGGGGACAGCTCAAAATGGAAAAATAAAAAAACATAGAAAGGGATGATTACATGTGGGAGAAAAAGAAAAAGCCCACTTTCCTTCTCACAAAGGGAAGCTGCTGGCTGATTGCTTTAGGCAATACACAGAGGTTGCTTTGTAACACACACAGGTTTCTATCCATGGCCCTCTTTTAACTGCTGCATAGAAGAGGAGGGAGAAAGAAAGAATGGAAGTGCATTCAAGGCCTCTCCACAGAGAAATGCCCAGCCCACTGTGTAAGGCTTTTATGCACTCTTATAAAAAAACAAAACAAACAAACAAGCAAGCAAAACCCTGAACAACAACAGTAACAACAAAAAAGCCCAAACAACCCAAAAGCTAGATCTGGTTGAGGCTTACAGAACTCCCAATTCTCATTGCAAGACAACTAGCAAGTCCAGATGGCCATCCTGGTTCCCTCTGGAGTCTGCCAACCACCTCTTATCCCATCTCTTCCTCTCAGTGACTGTTTCCTGTAGCCTTCCCTGCACAATGTCACTGTGTCAGGTCAGACCTACCTGGCTTGCTGGAGTCTCCTCGGACTGTGAGAAAACACCCATATTTTTAATCTTACTATCAACTCATCTAGCTAAAAAAGGGCTGGAGGTGAAGAGGTAGGTGTGCCAGTTACGGTGATGGGCAAAACTCCTTTTTTCTTTAACAACACGACCCCACAGTGTCCCTTCTCATGACAACATTAGTCATGCATTGTCAGTCCATGTATTAACTTTGGCACCATAGGAAGCAGCTGTTCATACCAGGTCTCCTGTAAGACCCACTGTGTCTCTCCAAAGCCATGTCTCTCCAGAGCCTCTCATACCTCACCTTGGACTGAATCCTGTATTTTACACCATCAGTCTTCTCACTGGCCACACACATTTTCAGTACACATTTTAGCTGCTGAGAGTGGAAAATGCAAGAGTGTTGTTCTCATGTGCATGAACTTCTCTGTGTTGCCTCCCCGAGGAACTGATCCAGTTTCCAAATCCCCCAGACTGATTTCAATGCACAATGATTTACAAGCGTCCCCATTGTCTTACCCATGGACTCTCTAACATCCTGTTATTTATTTTGGGGAAGCAGATTTTCCTTTTGAATGATGCGAATGCCTGATACGATGGGAATTTATGAGTTGTGGCTCCCAGCTCCTCCCCCAGGGCCCATGAACACAGTAGATTGCAGGAGGTGAGGAGGGGAGGACAGCGTTTACAGACAGAACTGAGTGGACATGGCTTCCTGGTGACAGAATATATTTATGTATTTGCCAACGTTTTAGTATAAAAATAAAGAGTTAGTGAGGGTCGTGTGGGAGTACAGAAGAAACAGCAAACTAAACCACAGCCATCAATCTCCTGCCTACCTGGAGTGGGGAGTGGAGGACAGACCTCAGTCACCTGTCTTTGCAAGAAACCATTACATAACAATGGTGATGGAAAATTTTCCCAGGCTCCTGCTTTTTTTTTTTTCCTCAAGGTCTTCTGCCCAAGATCTTTGCACGGTAAAACAGACAAGACCTGCATATGGTAACGCATTATCCAGAGCGATGCAGGAATACAGAGAGCTGGGGTGCTGCTTTCCTGTGCAGAAGCTGCATAAAGAACAGAGAGCAATTCAGGCTTGGTGGTACCATTACTCCTGGGTATCTGTCGGGTTTCAGCATCATGGCTGGTGGACATATTTGTCAGCTGGATTATGGGCAATGGCTATCAACTTCTGCGGTTGTTAACTGGCAGCCTTTCAAAGCCAAAGTGGTTAGTATTGTTAACATTTGATACCATTAAGTGAGTCCCAGGTTGCTTCCCTTCTACTTCTACTCTTTTGCCTTTCCTTTGTCCCTTGCTTCTGTCTTTGTCTCCCAGTGTTGTCTTTCTTCCTGAGCTGTCACTGCAGATGAGGGCTGAAATTTCTGTCTTTCAGTTCCATTCCACACCAAAGGTCTTGCCCAGGTCAAGAGCTTCTCCAGATGCATGGGGATGATACTGAGAGCACTTCAGGCTTTTATGGGCTTGGAGAACCTCCTTGTTGACTCATGAATTGCTGTTTGTGTGCTTTGGCATGGGATGCAGCTGCTCCTCAAGTGTGTAATGTGTTCCTCCACCACCAGGTTTCTCCCTGAGTTTTGTGGGCAGTAGCTCGTGGCCCCACACGAATGCAGCATCTTCAAGCTCCTCTGAGAGATAGAGGTGATGGCACAGAAGGATCATCCAGCACTCCCAGGAGCTCAGCACAGCAGACGGAGGGTGCTATAATGGGAGAAATCATGCTGTCCAGAAAGTCTGAAACAGAACAAAAAGTTGATTTTATCTATTTTCTTGGGGGCTCTCTTGCCTCTTCTGTTTTTCAGTTATTTCAGTAACAAGTCATTAAGCATTTGTGTGTATGTGTGTGTTCATAAATTGTTTGTGCACAGTCATTTGGCTTGTACCATTTTGAGCTTTAATTGTAAAGGATGAGCTTTTTATAGAAGCATATTTCACCTTATAGGCTACCCTGAAGATTCAGCTGTCATGTAATTCACAGTTGTGTTACTGGTCAATGAAGTCTCATGATATTTTATCTGTAGAAACAAAACTTCGTTTTCCAAAAGCTGAACATTTCCATGCACTAGAAGAGGATTGTGGGTATTCACATACAGATGCAAGTACCTCTTTACTGCACCCTTCATGCAAGCATTCTCAAGGAGGTGGATGAAAGAGAAACGGAAATGGGTCAGTCAGCCCACTGCTGCAAATTCAAGACATCCCCGCCCACCATGTGTTGTGTTTGTCTGACAAAAGCACCAGCCAGTTCCTGAAGCTGCACAAGTTCTCCTTGGGGATCTGCAATCCAGTTGTACTCATCCCAGCACACGTGGCCTTGTCACGCTGGCGTGGCAGGCGAACAAAACCTTTTGACTAAATGCTTTATGCTACTGGCTCCCTGTGAGAGGCTGAGGAGAAGATGCTTCCTGCAGTGAAAGGTGCCCAGATAAAACCAAGCCATTCTCAATGCTGTATGTGTTATTAATTCCCCTGTTTGCACTCGGGCCGTGCATCCTGGCGGAGTGATGGACTGCCGGCTTTGCAGCTACGCTGCCCCCTCCAGCCTCCCCTCCCACCCCTCTGTTCAAAACTGACCAGCTGTGCACTGAGGACACAAATAGCAGCTCGAGTGAGAGCCCGTGCCAGAGGGACTGGAAGGAGGGTGGCTGCGTGGCATGTGGGACTCGAGGCGTGCAGTTGCCACATGAGATCTGAAGCATGCCAGCTGCTGGGACCCACCCCTGCAATCTGCTGGTGCACACAGCACCACAGAAAAGGACTTTAAAAGGGGAGAAAAAATCCAAAGTAGCAAAAAAAAATATTTACCCAAAGTTCAGGAACCTGTTATTGATGATTTCTCCAAGCCCTGTGTGCCAGCACCGTTATGAATGCCCACTCTGCTGCAAGCAAGAGTGAACACGGAGCAAGGCAGCACATCACAAACAGCTTCTGAGCACCACGGCAGCTGCTTCTCCCCACTCCTCCCAAGCACAGATACGGGCAGAGTGCACGCAGGGGCTGGAAACTTGCTTACCTTAGAGCCTCTTGAAGCCTTTCTGATTTGAATCATCTCCCTCCAGATGTCCAGCTGTACAGAAGTGTAGACAGAGGGTGTTTCCTCAGTGGAGCCACAGCCCATGGATGAAGAGCATTTTCAAATGACTGCAGCTATGGGGCACAGCAAAGGACTTTCCCAAGAAGCATATGCTACTGGTATACTGCAGTGTATAGTTTGATGGTAGTTATGGTCAACCCATGCTTGTGGGTACAAAAGTGGGCATGCTAGAAGCCAATTCCCTGAGAACACACACCACTGGGACTGTGGGGCATCTGCAGTGGACACGCACAGATAACCCAGCACTGATGGACTTATTCAGTATATTTATCCTCTAGCTCCTCATTAGATAAGGAACATTATAGATGATGAATTGCAGAAGAGAATCTAAGCAGGGAAGGAGCTGTACACTGGAAGGCTGAACTGAGGAGCTGATCTCCTGAGGAGTCCAGTCCTGCTACTGATCTGACACTGGTCCTGGGCTGAATCTTGTCTTCACTATGGGGCAGATCTCCCCAGGGTAAAGATCTTACATTCAACACCCATGGCAAAGCTATCCTGCCAGTGGCCTGCCAATATATTTTCTACAGATAAAAAAAAAAAAATCATTTTTGGAGTAATCTTTCCTTGGCTGAGACTGCCACCCAGGAGTTGTCCTTATCATCATGTTTGTAGTTCCTGCCTGCCAAATAGGAACTGGATTTTAATCAACAGTTTGTTTCCCTTCAGGGCACCAAGCAGTCCTGCTTAGTCTTTGGGATGTGACCAACACTCCTCTACCCTTCATTCATACAAATGAGCAGTGCTCTTGCTTAGTAGTGATTTCTAAGCAGCTGTGAGGCTAAAACTAGCCCTTTACACTATTTCTTCTGAGGGTACAGGAGGGCAAACTAAGGACAATATTAAGGAAGGCAAGCAGTGAAGCCTTGTATCTCTGTGCCTGCTGCTTCAACTCTGGGTGTTAGAATCATCAGCAGTCACTGAAGAATATGGGGAAAATAAATCACAGAATCACAGAATGTTAGGGGTTGGAAGGGACCTCCAGAGATCATCGAGTCCAACCCCCCTGCCAGAGCAGGACCATCTAGTCTAGGGCAGGTCATGCAGGAACACATCCAGACAGGTCTTAAAAGTCTCCAAGGTAGGAGACTCCACAACCTCCCTGGGGAGCCAGTTCCAGTGCTCTGTGACCCTTACAGTAAGAAGTTTCTCCTTATGTTGAGGTGGAACTTCCTGTGCTCCAGCTTGTGACCACTGCCCCGTGTCCTATCGCAGGGCATAAGTGCGAAGAGATTGCCCCTTCCTTCCTGACACCCAGCCCGTATATACTTATACACATTAATTAGATGTCCCCTAAGTCTTCTCTCCTCCAGACTAAAAAGCCCCAGGTCTCTCAGCCTTTCCTCACACAGCAGGCGTTCCAGTCCCCCAGTCATCGTCGTAGACCTCCACTGGACTCTCTTGAGTAGATCTCTGTCCCTCTTGAAGTGGGGAGCCCAGAACTAGACCCAATACTCCAGGTGAGGTCTCACCAGGGCAGAGTAGAGGGGCAGGAGGACCTCCCTTGTTCTGCTGCATACACTTTTCTTAACACACCCCAGCAGCCCATTGGCCTTCCTGGCCACAAGGGCACAAATGGCAATAATAACTTCCCAGCTGGGAGCTGAATACTCTTACTCCCACTTTCCTTTAGGTCCCTTCCAGTTGGGGCAGGTTTTCCTGAAAATGGGTCTAAACTAATCTAGAAATAGCACCATGGGACATGTTACAGGTGATTACCTTTAAGTGGGTCACAACAAAATGCAAACCAAGAGCACTACGTATGCAAAGCAATTCCCTCTAAAATGACTTTTTGCCAGGAACAAAAGGTGAGGTGATTTTTATTTTTTTCTTCCTGGTGGGACAAAAAGACAGTCTTGAATCTTTTCTGCTGCATCTTTCATAGCTGAAGGTTGGCTTCCTTGTGGGCGACTTGTTCCTCAGTCCTATCCCAGCAACTGGCCTTAAAGTTTCTCTGTTGAACACACACAGATCTGGGGAATGCAGATGACTTTGCTGCTTCATGCGAAGGCATGATCACTCTTGCTCACACGGACTGTTCTCATGTAAAGGGACTGCAGCCCTCAGAGTGGCAGTAAGCTAATTCTCAGTCTTACTTTCAGCTTCCTGGATTTAATCTGAACTTTTCTGTGTAACACTAATGTTATGGAAAATCAGTTGTAATAGACGAGGACCATTATTGTTCTTCAGGTCAAGCAATCAATGCAGTAATTTCCTTCCACTTTAATGCTATTATTTGGCTGTAATCATTTCCAGTTGAGTTTGCATGAGAATCAAGTTGAAACTGCTCCTGGTTGCATTTACCTGGAAAATTTTCAAGACTCTCCTCTAGAAAAAATCAAGACTTTCTTCCGATGAGCTTTAATTAACAGTGATCGTGATTCTACTATTCTCAGAGGATTTTGTCTATTCCAGAAGTGTCACCAAAGACACTCAGGGGATGGTGTAACTCGCTGTGTATTTCCGTCTGAGAGAGAGCTCACCATGGCCTTGGACTGCAGCCTGAACAACATTTTTTGTTAGCTTTTTAGCACCAAGCTAAAACAGAAACAACCCCTCTCTTTTATGGACGGTCACATCAGCCTTCAGTGATTAAGGAAACCCAGAACAGTGCCTGGAAAGCAAGGCTCAAAACACTGCCAGTTCTCTTCCATAAATCCTGTTCCTTAAACAACACATCCATATATAATAGTTTAAATAAAACAGGGCCAGATGCAGTGCAGAAACAGAAAGAACTAAAAAGGATGCCATTATTTAGGGCCTTCCATAACAGAAATAGCATGGCTTATATATTGGTATAGGGGTATAGAGCCCTTTAATTTTCCTGAAACGTTTATGCCCAGTTATCCCTTCAGAGGCTGATTTCAATCCCACTTCTGTACTGTGTGATATTGCAAAAGTAATGCAGAATGACGTCACAGATCCCAGCCCTTTTTGATGAGGACATGTCTTTCCCCAATGTGTTGTTGTGTGGTTTGGCAGAAGTGGAGGAGAACTTATGTACAACATATCCAGGGTTCTTAAGTCAGCAGGGCCTGATTCAGACTATGCATCTGATTTGAGTGGCCAGTATTTTGCTGGATCTCCAACTAGCTGACAGCAGGAAGAGGAGAAACTTTAGCCCAGTTTCTTATAATCATCACAGAGATGTGCTCCAACAGCATCCAAAAGCAGCAGCACTTCATAAAGGCCATTGTTTGCTAAGATAGACTTGACCTGGCATCCTTGTGTCTGTTAGAAAGCGCCTTCTGCATCATGAGGATGGTGTCCAAAAGCAAAGGACTGGTGGAGCAGAAAATTTGAGACACACTCGGAAAAGCATGGAGTTGACTTTGCTAACCAGGTTTCCCTTGTGCTTAGCAACAGCTCCAGTGGGCCCCTGGGAGTTTTCAGTAGTCGGGAGCCTTGTTCCTTGGCAGAAACATAATGTTGGCTGTTTATTGCTGAACCTGTAATCTACAGCCAAGCAATGGCAAATGTTGTAGCCAAGTGAACAGCAGGCTTGGAAGGGGGTTGTTTTCGAGGGCTGATTTCCTCTGCCATTTGCAAAAGGGCATCCTGCAGCCAGGCCATATGATTCAGGACTCTGTCTCACCGTGGACGTGCTGCTTCCGTGCTCTGCTTGTGTAAAAACCAGCACCACACACGACAGATTCAGGTGACATAAGGTGACTGATCAGCTGGTGGGTAAGAGGCTCATTAAAATCAAATGTGCAGCCCCGAAGCATGCACAACAAAACCAGATGTTGCGTATGCTTTTTCCCAAAGTGCTGACCAATGCACAGCTCCCTCATGCACCCAGCACCTCCTGCAAGGCTCTTTTGTTCTTCTTGTGTTATTACTAAGCCTCCACTCTGTTCCAGACAGTTGTCTTTTTTCACGGAGCTGCTTGTGGTTGTGTCCCACTTCAAGAGCACATATGGGTATCTCAGCCCATCCAAGACCCTCATAATCATGATCCACAATGTCCTTCACTGCTCCTCTCCTGCCTAGTTTTGAAGCAATGGATACCAATCAGAATATATTGCTCCAAATGACTTAACAGTTTGATGATGTGGAGAAATGATGAGCAGGACAACTGTAGATTCGTTTTCCCTTGTACTCTCAGCCAAAATTGGTATGGACTAATGACTATGGCAAGTTGAGCAAATTCATTTTTGCCTGTGACCTCTGCCAGGATTTTAATGCAAGGTCTAGTACGCTAAATGATTACCAAAGTAGTATCTGCTTATGTTTGTCAAACCGCATCGGCACACGCTTTTCTTGAGAAGTGTGATATATACTTCTAGTGCAATCCAAACTTGGGGAAAATGTTTAGTTTTCCTCTCACCAAAAGCATATCATGTATTTGCATACAGTGAAAATAAGCACATCCTCTGCTTGTGGAGCAATGTACCCCTCCTCCCCTCTCCCCACATGAAAGGTGAAATTCTCACTCGGCACCATTCTCTGCTCCAGTATGTCCATATTACTGTGTGTTCCCGTACCCCTTTCCCTTCATGTCATTTTCAGCAGACAATGGGGATCACTTGTACTAAGCTTTGCCAACTGAGGTAAGACAAAAATAAAATTGACTACAGCATAATGCATTCAAAAGAAAAAACTGGGCTTCTTTTTTAGCTTGTTGAACAAAAAGCCATGATACAAACACTTGCAGGAAATTCTAGGCTGTGTCTTAGTTGTCCTTTTTTTCAGTTTCATCTCCAAATGAAAGACTTCATAATGGGTTATTCTGAGACAGAGTCAACCCTTCTGATAAAATGAACTATATTCCAAATGTCCAGATAGCCCAGGTCTGCAAGATACACATTGAAAAGCCAAGGAAAAGGAACACTGATGTGTGGTTCACATCCAGGGAATGACAGCACATCCATAATGCTGCCTGTTGT
Source organism: Merops nubicus (assembly GCF_000691845.1). Taxonomy (NCBI): domain Eukaryota; kingdom Metazoa; phylum Chordata; class Aves; order Coraciiformes; family Meropidae; genus Merops; species Merops nubicus. The sequence goes on along the minus strand of NW_008583686.1, from coordinate 1,275 downwards.
GCAGAGGGGTCTAAGCTGGACTGAGATTCAGCAGACTACCTGGACAACCTGGTGCCATCGGACTGTACAGGCCACTTCTTTGTGGAGGTGTCACAGAGATTGCCAAGCAGTTACCTCATGCACTGCCTTTATACCAGAAATAGTAACTGCTCTGGGACAACCTTCCCATCCATGCTATATACCTCACACATCCTAGAGGAGCTAAGGAGCTAAGTTTTCCCTGCAGTTGGGAAAACTTGACTTTTGCAGGGCAAAATCATCCTGTGGCTTAGACAGTACCGTCTTCTATCCTGTGCTGCCTTATAAGTTTGGCTCTCCAAACCACTTAGCTGGGCTGGAGTCTGATGAGCCTTGCAGTGAAGCAAAGACATGTCAGGCAAATGTAAAAGAAAACACAAACACCTTGGTCCAGACACAGTGAATTCTCACTTGCTTCCTTGAGCTTGTATCCTCACACTTTTCCTCCTCTGCCTCCCCTCTTTCTGTATGTCAGACTGGTCACTGTCCCTGGAGTAAACTCCATCTGACAGCTAACTTGCAGGCTGACAGCATCTCAGGTGACTACAGGAGACCCAGAGATCGCCCTTTTGCCCTTGTTAACATCTGTATTATGAGCAGCACTAATGGCAACATGACAAGCTGGAGATAGATGGATGCAAACAAACTCCCAGCAATAGCCACGGGAGAATTATTTGCATCATTATCTATTTCTTCATTACCTGCCAAGGACTGGGGCTGTTTTTTTTTTTTTTTTTTCTTTTTCTTTTTGACATGTGCTGCTGTTCATTTTAGCATCTGAAGGTTCATTTCTCATCCTTTGCTGAAGAGGGGGAGAGGAGGCACAGAGGGATGAGAAGCACCTTGCTCGCTCTTATGGGAAGGCTCTAAAAGGTTGAAGAAAAGCTAAAGATCATCCCCAGCAGTGGTGTTGGTCTGTTTATACACTATGAGCATTAGAGGCAGAAGCTTCCAATCCAGAAACCAATCTTCCTCAAAAAGAGAAGAGTCACAGAAAAAAAAAGGTATTGGGGCAGCAAATGGTAAAGAAAAATACATGTGAAATTCAGTGGGTGGAAAGACGAGCAGATGGTACTACTAAACATGGGCTTCCTATCAGTGTCCCAGGATACTGAAGGGAGAAGGAGTAATACTGCCTAGGCATGGGAGATGGTTGGGAAATATTCCTTTATCCAAGGTGACAAAGGGACCTTTTAGTCACTGTCAAATCAGCTCATGGAGACATCCATAGAGGAACATAGAATCATAGAATCCTTT
>NW_008583685.1:0-36786 GCF_000691845.1 Merops nubicus | reverse complement strand
GTGCCTGATGCCTGTCAGCAGGGCGGGGAGCCCTGGTCTCTGCACCACAAGCTGCCGGGGGAGAGCAAACTGCCTCCAACAGGAAGGGTTTTGCTAAAAGGAAGACAACTTGTTCCCTCCCCCTTTTTTGATGTCATACATCACTGTACATCTCATTGGAGAAGGAGGGCGTTAAGGTAACGACAACGTGCTGCGGTCGTCACACGCTCACTGGAGTCAGCTATGCTGAATTTCACCCAGAAGATTTGCATATGTTTAGATGGAGACAAGCTGCCCTTTCCAGGAGGATGCTGAAACGACAGGGGATCCAGTCTGAGCTTCACACCCCAAGCTGTCAGCAAAAGCTCGTTTTGCTTTCCTGACATTTCTGCTGGAGTCACAGTGAAACCCTTAACAAAGAGGTCCAAGATGCTGTGAAACACCTCCCCTGTCCTTTGCAAATAAAAACATCTCAAAAAGAGTCTGCAGTCAGCTTGGAATCTCGCCTCCGAATATTCACTTCTTGCTTTGCTACCTGTGCTGCAAAACATCCTTCTCACTCTTAGAAAGCAGGAGCTGCCATCACCTTCCTACTGGGAAGAGCCCTTGGGCTGAGCACTATTGCGGTGCCACTGCAGCAGGAGACCTCGGAAGGCCCGGGGCAATGCTCCCCAGCTGAGCAAACACAGGAACCTTCTCCCGCTGAGGGGAAATGGGAGAATCAGCAGGACAGCCTTTCCCATGCCCCTCCCTCGCTCTGCACCTAGCCTGGCGAGGACATTGCACACATACATGCGGCTGTGAGCAGGAGCAGGGAAGCAGTTTTCTGTGCAGCCACATATGGCAAGAACACAAGTGAAACCATCCCTTAAATGACACAGACAATATCACTTAGCTACATAGTGATGTGAATTCACCAAAAGAATCTAGCAGTCTTCTACTATCCTCTTTTTCCTCAGCCCAACTCCCACTTACATAAAGAGCAGCAACAATGAAGAGCTATTTACTCACAAGTTCTTGGAGAAGGAGGGATTAGTATTTCTGGTGACCTTCAAAAGAAATGCATGTTAGATAAGATCTAAGGAGAAAATGGAAAGAAACAGTGGTCTTTTGGTAACAGACTGTTCTCCAAGAGTGACATTTGCAAGCAAGTATTGACTTGTGGTGTCAATGGGAAGCTAAGATGGGTGGGAAGAAGTCTGACATGAATAAAATACACACAATGACAGGCTTGACCAAAGCGGAAGAGTTTACCGGCTTCCCCATTAAATTTCCACTACTCCCTTGTTACAGGCCACATGGGAAAGGTCATATGAGGAGCCTATCATGAAAGAGTTCATATCGCTTGTTTTCTCATCCTGGAAAAAAAAAAGGCAGAGGAATCCATGCTCATTTTAAGCCAGCTGTAACATTTGAACCCAAAGGGGTGGGGGCGGTTGTTTTAAAAGTATTATCTTTAGAGATAATGATGTTAAAGAGAAATTGGGAGGAGGGGAGGGGCAAGTCTTTAGCATCTTTGAAGAAAATTATGTTAAAGAGCAAACACATTAAGAACACAGACACTGGTATTTGAAATATGAACAGCTGGTATTTCAAACCAGGCATTCTGTGGCTACTCCATTTTCCCACTTTCCTTTTTGTGCTCATCTTTTCTCTGGCTGGGGCCCACAGGGTGGCTCACACACCTGCAAGGACACCTTGCATCTATCCCCCCTGTTCCTGGAAGGTACAGCGGGTGGCACTGCTCCTAGCAGAGACCGCTTCCTGCTGCCAGCACAGAAGTGGGGGAGGACGCACAGATGGCCTCCAGTCTCAGCCAGGAAGTTTACAGCTGAGGGGCAGCTTAGAAACTGTTGCTGAAACCTCTTCTCAGCTGTGACTTGCCACTTGACCCACGGGCAGATAGCTAGCTCCTCTCTGAGCTGCGAGGGATCTTGGAGGGGTCTAAAAGCAAGTAAAGGTGTCATGGGCCTTTGGGGTTTGCACAAGGGTGCAAGTGTGGATTTCATGTCAACATAACCTTTATCAGCCTGAAACACTGCAGAAAGACCTACCGAAAAAAAACTTGGGAAAAAATTGCGTGGTAAATTGACAGAGCAAGATATTTTTGTTTCATTATTGGTTCTGCTGCTGTATTACCGACTGGCATATTTCAGCCTCAGTGTTTCAGTTTTCCCCAGCTGCAGAACAATATCACTATCCATCTTTTATTGCATTTCTTAAACCTATATTTCAAGAATCAAAGCTTTGGGCAGGATTCCCAGTGTGACAGTGATCTTTTTTCTCTTTTGTTAAGTACCTAACGTGACACCTAGTGCACTTTTTGGCCAGGGTAGAATCAGCACAAACATCCACTTTCTTACCTTTTTTTTTTCAAAATATTAGTTTCATCCATGTGAAGCTTCAGGATATGATTGATCTAAGTGTATGTTTTTATAGCGCTCATGCACTACTGCAATATCCATATGTTATGGGCAGTAATTAAGAATTAACTTGAATTATATATAGTAGAGCTTATAAAGAAATTAATTTAAGTAGTTTGTAATCAAAAGAATATATTATAATTTTGGAATATACTTTTGCTTTTATTTTAAAGAAACAAGTAATAGCAAACACCAAAATAATCAGCTTTATTAGACCATCTTGCTTGCACTAACACAGTAATTAATACCCAACTGTGTTCTTTGTAACACTGATGGGAATCTTGAAATTAAGCCACAAAATATTCAGCAGCTTTTTTTTCTGCCTGTTCTGCAACACAATCCACATTATAGTTCTTTAGACATTGGATTTTTGAAAACTGAAACTTGATTTTCCTTGAACTCTCTTTCAGTGGTGAAGATGCATGAAGTGAAAAGAAAGACAGATGGATCTTTTCAAATGAAAAGGTTTATTGAGCACCAAACACATTTTCACCAGATACACATTCATGTTTTCTGGATGAGAGGTAGAAAGAATTAAAATATAAGATAAGCCAGGTGCTGTTGGTCAGTGAAGCTTCTGTTACTTTGAATAGGGTCAGTCTGTTAGTCTATAGTACATGAAGGTTATATACCTGAGCCACTGTTCTGAAGGTTAATCACATTTCCAAAAGGTTGAATTAAACTTAAGCAAAAGCAAGGAAGTGCAGCAGAGGTATTTGGAATCTATCTGTTATTTTTACTTTTCACAATACATTTTTATTGAACTTTTTGTTCCATCAAAATGTTGGATTGTCCGTAAGGCTTTATTCCCATGTTCAAGCTGCCAGAAACTTCTTTTAAAAACTTGGTATGTCCCAATTTATGTAATTTTTTAATGTTGTAGTCTTCAGAACTGAAACAGCACAACTAAATGGAGTATAATTAGAGGGAATATTTTGTGGGTCAAAAGAAAAAGTAAGACGTGTGAAGACTACCAGATGTGCAAAGACTGTAGTGGATGTGCTATTACGCTTAAAGTGAAGATTAATAAAATTCATTCTGCAAGTGCAGTCAGAGCAGTAAACCAGAGGACAAATTCACCACTTCATACACATACCCCATTGTCACTGACTCAGAAACCAGGAATGATGACACCCAGTGTCACTGGGAATGATACTTCTTTAAAATGTTTGGTATGAACGCTCTTTCCTTTCCCTTTGCTTTACAGTTCCTGAAAATACAGTTCTAATTTGAATTTGAATATCTTCCAATGGACTGCCTCCTTAGTGCAATAGAATAGTTCATGCTGCAAGGTACAGCCACGCTGAGAGAGAGGATCAGGCTAGGCCCATTAAAGACCCTAGGCTGAGATGTAGCACTCTCTCCAAACCCTCCTGCTCCCTCTCTTTGCTTCTCGCTGCCAAACAGCTGTTCAGTGCGTGCCCACCATTTTCACTGCCACCACCCATTTTCACTGGAGACACAGAAGGCCAATTCATTGTCTGGATTCCCAAGTCAGACACATGCTTTCTGTGTGATTCCAACCAAGTCACACTCAGATCCTCCAACACATGGAGGAATTTCTGCCATGTAGGAGTCAGACACCTCACTGTGTGAGAATCTGAGCCACAGAATCTCTCTGCTCCTGGTCTCTCCCCATGCAACTGGGATTTGAAAAAAAAAAAAAAAAACAAAACTACAAATCCTTCCCCATTTAATATGAAAGCTGAAAGAAAAAATTCATCTGAGACTAAGACACTCAAGTGTTACAGTGATGGAAATCTGAAGCAGTCTTAAAAACAAATACCTAAGCAAAAATATGTCTGTGTAGGAAACAGAATTCTCAGTATAAGGGCACTTTATATAAGGCTTGGCAAGAATCCTGCCCCACTGGGAACCTTGTTATTAAAATAAAGCCACAAGAGGGGACTGTCCCAAGCAAGGGCAAACCATAGCTGTCATGTCACACGTATGCTCAAAGCTGCTTTTCCAGCTCAGCTCCTGCATTAGCAAAGCAGTAGTGACTAGGATTCCTATGGAAGAAAACTGAGGTGTAGGTAAGAGTTTCTCTGCCCAGACCTACCACTTGGGTAATTTTCCGAAGTTAACTGCCTCTTATAAGAACAGAAAATAAATGTGTAAGGGAAATACAAAGTATTGATCTTTGGTAACATATGTGAAGCTACTGTAAGGCTTTTTTCCCCCACAAACCCACAGGGAGAAAAGCTCCATAATCTCTATGCAATAGATTTTTTCTTGCATACATAGAGGAACTCCATTTTCTTTGCTCTTAGCTGTCTAGTAAGTTGATTCCCTGGTTAAATAGAATTGATTATGCCTTAGCATTAATTGCCCTGACTTAGATATATGGATCTCTTTGCTTTAAAATGTGCTTTTACTATCTGCTTGGCTTTCAGTCCACAGTCTGTCATAAACAGAAGAAATTGAACTGCACACTGCTGAGGTATTGCAAATTACAACAGTTGTAATACAGATTTTTACAAAGCCCCCAAATCTGGAAATTGTGCAACAAGGTAAACCATAGGATTCTTTGGAAGGATCCTTCAAAGGTCATCCAGTCCAACCTCCAGAGCAATGAGCAGGGACATCTTCAACTGGATCAGGTTGCTCAATAAATACCTTATTCTAGATAAATGGTGAAGAAATCATCCATCATTAGAGGAGCAAACAGAATACATTGATCACTGGCAAGCTTCTTAATGGATGCCTGGACACAGCTCTGAGCTGTGCATGCTGAGCACCAGCCACCACAGTAAAACCAACCACAGTTCCCACAGATGGAGGGGGGACAGTCAGGCACCCACAAGTCTCTGTGGGTCTCAGCTCATAACATAACTTATTCATTCTGTAATGTTAACTTCCAGATGTTGCAACTGGGTGCAAATTCCACCACATTAAACATACTCCAATGAATTAAACTTCTCATTTAATAGAAAAGGTTTTCTTTTATCAGAAAAATAAATGCAGCCATTGCCATAGTCCTTGATCATAAGATGCTGCAGTCATATAACAATCATTGGTTAGGGATAGTCCAACTGAGCTTGTATTGTATGCTTCCCTGACAGAAGGAGAAATCCATTCAGAAGTGGCATTTTGTGTGCATCTCCAGCCTGTCACACAGATATTGTCTGCCCTCTAAAGGTGTGTTAACAGATCTAAATATAAGGAAAGAAAAAAGGCTGGGCAGGTTCAAGCGCCAAACTTCACACTGCTCAGCTGGCAGCCTCCTCCTTTGCTCTGATTTGCACCTCCCCAACTGTGTGGCTCAAGACACGTGCTCTGAAGGGAGCTGGCCATAAGCAGTTTGGACCTGAGCCTGTCCATACCCTTGGTCACAGAGATAAGGTTCAGAAAGCTGGTCCTGTTTTATTTAGCAAAACAGACAACAGACTTGAGTATTCTATTTTTGTTTTTCCTGGAAGCATAAAATAGCTTGGAATTAAAGTCTCTGAGCATTAGTAGGACAAGGGAGCAAAACCACACCATCAGTCAACTGCTACCCATAGAAAACATGCAAAGAGGTTTAACTAAAAAGAAGACATCTTGCAAAAATGAGTGAGAAAAAAGAGGCAAAAGCCTGAGTGAACAATTGCAGTCTCATCATGCCTTCAAGTGGGAGGGTTTGCATTCCTAAGGATGCCTAGAAAAGTAAATTCCCAAATAAAAAGACAATGCTTTGAGACCATTCTGCTGTCAGGTGCCCAAGACAATCCGGACGGTTACCATCAGCCTATACTGACATTCATCCTAATCAGACAGTATGCTGTGCAGTTTATTAAAGGTTGCTTTTCATCCCCTGCAGTCTTGTGCAAACTGTCACTTCTCCAGAGCTTTGCCAAGTGTGAATTCAAGCATGCAGACTCCTAGCTGTCAAGCAGGACCTTGCACCAATGCAATCCAGCTGCTGCTTTAAGGTCAGTCTAGGAGCTCATTGTTTTATTGTCAGAGATACCAGTCATCAGCAAACTCCCAAATAATGTGTTCGTTCAGGTATAAAATAAAAGAAAACTCACTTCAGTGACGGGAGACACGCTGTGACTCTTTCACAATACTTATATATATTCCAGTACTATAAAATACTAAAACACAAGAAAAGCTTTTGGAAATTAGATATGTGAGGGTCTTTTCTCCACCAGCTGAATGTGCTGAGATCAACAGCTCACAGTGAAGTCTGTAGCAGGAAGCAGGAGAGAAATCCCTGCCGACTGCACCTTCCTGATATATAATCACATTTCTCTCCTCCAAAGACACAGGTGCCCCACATGTGCTTGCTCTGATCCACTCTTTGTGTGGAGAAAGGTAGTCACACTCAATTACTTTGCTATAGCTTGGTAGCAGACACATTTAGTATGGTAACAATGCCTTGACAGTTCTCTATTACTCCCTTCCAAGTCCTCATTTATAGTGAGGACTTATTTATTCTCTGCTTGAAAATGTTTACTCAACAAGCAATAATGATTCTGCGCTACCAACCATCCATGTAATTTGTGGCACTGTCACAGGAACTATAATTTCCTTTCACAAAAAGGAAGAGTTCTGGCAGCGTGTCTCAGCAAGGGAAATCATCTTTCTGCAAGATAGACTGGCTGGGGAAGAACATCTCCTTTTTGTGAATATGTTTGAGATTTTTTTTCTTTCCAAGAAATTATCAAAATCTTCACTGAAAAAAAAAATTAAGACAATCAATGACAAATTTGTAGTACAATCCTGAAATAAACTCAAGCATTGTGCTTATGGTATACAGCAGAGATAAAAAGAATCAGTGGTTAGTCATGAAAAAGACTTTGGATACTGTCTTTCCTTCTCCCCTCCCTTTTTACAGCCCTGTGTTAAGATCCTCCACATAGGACAGAAGAGAGTCATGTTCAAATCTTTGCTCCAATGCATATTTAAATTATTGAAAGAGCTCCAACAGGATCAGTAAAAGAAATCTGACACAGACACACAAAAATAGTCTTTGTGGTCAAAGTAATTTTCAATACACTTTGCAAACTGTGTCAGAGCAAGTGTTGAATATGGGACTTACACCAAGTATCTTACTCACTGTAACAAAAACTTTTCTGAAATGTGGCTGTGGGCCACTGGCTCCTACCTGGATATTCCAGCATGAAGCCAAGAAACCCTTCCTGATTAAACTGGCAAAATAGATGGCCTGTTCCCAGGAACACTTGTTTTTGAGGTATGAGCCATTTTCTATTTTCATACAGAAGCCCTGGATCAGTTGTATCACCCTCTTAGCACACTTGCTAAAGGCAAACGAGACTTGTCAAGAATTCTGATGGACTCTAGGTTTTTTGTTCACATGCTGATTTTCTCCTCATCAATTGGCCAAGGCCACTTGCATGAGATTCAACATACTGGCCTCTGCACTTTTAGCCAAGCAATCCAGACACATCATAGTCCAGCCATCTATTTCATCTATCCACCATGTGGCTATAAGGATTTCTACTGAGCTGTATCAAGAAACAAGTTAGAATCAAGATAATCTACACCTATTGCTCTCATCCACAGAGCCAATTATCTCACTGTAGAAGATAGGTAATTAGGCTGATCAGGCACAATTTGCCCTTGGTAAATCCACATTGGCTCTTCCAGTCGCCTTTCTCTCCTTCATGTGACTGGAAGTGGCATCCAGGATTTTCTCCTTAATATTCTAATGGGCTCAACAGCCTGCAGTTTCCCAGAACCTCTTTCTCACCATTTTTGAAGCTAGGTATTTCTCTTTTTCAAGTAATCAAAAACCTGCTATCAGCATGACCTTTTAAAGATAAGAGAGAGGAGTCTTGCAACGACACGCACGAAATTCCTCAGCACCTTCAGATGCATCCCACCCAGGCCTATGAACTTGTGTGCTGCCAGTCTGCTTAAGTAGTTTCTAATGACCATCTCTATCATGGGTAATACCTCTCTTTCAAGCTTTGCTACTAGACAAAGGAATCAGATAAACTTGAGAGGAGACCTTGCTAGTAAAGGCAGAGAAGACATTCAACAAGCCCCTGAAGTCCAGGGTCTTTAGACTGCTATTCCCCTTCCTCAAGTCCCTCAGGATCTTTTTGTAGTCACTGTAGCCAATACTGCACTCAGGCTTCCTATTCTGTACCAGTTCTTACATATTCAGGAGAGAATGTTAGCAGAGAATCTCATCTAGTTGCTCAATCAAGCACCTGAATCAAAAACTTGTCCCACACGTACTCCAGAAATCTCACTACTTGCTTGTACCCTGCTATGGCGTCCACTCAGCAGATGTCAGAGTGGTTCAAGACCCACCATGAGAAGCAGGGCTTGTGGTCAGGGGACTCCTTCCACTTTTTTAAGGAACGCTTTGTTCACTCTTTTTACACTAGGCAGTCCATAGCAGACTTCCACTACTGTGTGTCCTTTTGTGACTTCCCTCATGATCCTATAATCTGCTGACAGATTTACCCTTTCCTTTGCCAAGCTCTATGCATCTGAAATTCTGCTTTGTGTAGAGCACAACCCATCACAGGACTTTAGTCACGGGAGCTATCCTATAACATAGTGACAGAAGCAGTGATTGAAGAAGAAGCATTTGATGCATTGATGAGACCAGTCAAATGTTTGACACCCCAAATGGTTTTCTTATGAGTCTTATCTGTTACCTAGCTCTGACCCAGAGCTGATCAGTCTGGTAACTGGCTTGATAAAACCATGCAACTGGATGGCACTTTCATGCTTCCCTCTGCATAGAGAGCAATAATCAGCTGCTGTTAGATCAGTCACTTTTTAGACAAGAAGCTTCTACAGTAGTTCAGCAAATGAGAGATGTTCTGATGAAGACCAGAATAAACTTTCCCATTCTTTAGCTAGTGGAGATGTAACTTTTCTCAGTTGCTTCAAGGCAGGTGAGGCAGCATTTTAAAAGAGCATCCCTATCCACTGTTTGGCACTGCAAGTTTCACACATGGACCATCTGCCTCTTGTTTATCCTATTCTCTCATGGACATTCTCTTTAATTCTCACCTCATATTTAATTTCTGGCTGAAGATATGCTGAACAGTTGGTCCAAACAGCAGAGACACCTGATGTCTATTTGCAGAAAACAAAGCTAATCAATTGACAAGTCAAGGACTACACTTTTTGGTTTTCCCATGCGCTTCTGAGCAGTTACTGACACCAATGTTTCCAAAAACTCGGGACATAATGCTATATGACTGTGTCTCTCTGATCTGAGAAAACACCTCATGACTTGGTCCTAAGCACTCCTGATCATTACAGCTATTATACTCCCATCAGTTTTAAGGGCTGTATAGAAACCTTTCCTTATTTTTAGTCTATAGATAGTAACATTTGGATAATCTGCAGAAAATGACAGTCATTTTATATCTTACATGATATTGTACTCTCAGTGTGCATAGATGTACATATCTTCCTGGTGTCTCTCTCAATACAAGTACCAAGGCATACCTACGCGGTACAGAGAGGCCTTGGGAAGGTATTTGTTCATTCATAGCTGCTTTAGAACACATCATAACTTTGCATGTAACATAAGGAAAAATGAGAAAACAAACGTAGAAGAACAAGAGACTAGTATTTCAATTTAGTCCCAGCTTTAACTGCTTTGACACATGACTGCCTGCCTGTGCAGCAGGTACTTCCACTGTAAAGCTGAGAATATACTGGGTAAGACTCCTGGGGACTCAGCTACTCTGTAAGGCTCAAAGCTGACATGAGCACCAGAACATGAGCCACATAGCTGCCGTAGTTTACTAAGTTAAATAACTATTGCCACCTACTGGCTATATTGCAATATTAATACAGCAAACTGGTGATTTCCACCCCTTTTCTTAGGCACACAAGATGTCTCAGTCAGGAGGGCATGTTTTTAGCATGTTTGACTAAAGCAGGATAGATCCCAGTCACTGGCTCAATGTAGGTGCTTGTTTGTTCCTCAGGGCTCAGTATTTGGACTGGCACTGTTTAACATCTTTGTCGGTGACATGGACGGTGTCAACCCTCACAGCAAGTTTGCAGACAACACCAAGCTGTGTGGTGTGGTCAACATGCTGGAGGGATGCAATCCAGAGGGACCTTGACAGGCGTTAGAGGTGGGCCCATGCCAACCTCATGAAGCTCAACAAGGCAAAGTGTAAGGTTCTGCACCTGGGTCAGGGCAATCCCAAGCACAGATACAGGCTAAGTGGAATATGGATTGAGAGCAATCCTAAGGAGAAAGACTTGGGGGTGCTGGTTGATGAAAAGCTCTACATGAACCAACAGTGCATGAGTGCACCCAAAAAATCCAACCATATCCTGGGCTGCATCAAAAGAAGTGTGGCCTGTAGTTCGAGGGAGGTGATTCTCCCCCTCTACTCCACTCTTGTGAGATGCCACCTGGAGAAATGCATACAGCTCTGGAGTCCCCAACACAAGAAGGACATGGACATGTTGGAGCAGGTCCAGAGGAGGGACACAAAGATGATCAGAGGACTGGAACACCTCTCCTTTGAGGACAGGCTGAGAGTTGCAGTTGTTCAGCCTGGAGAAGAGAAGGGTCCGGGAAGACCTTTTTGTGGCCTTCCAGTATCTGAAGGGGGCCTGTAAGAAAGCTTTGGCAAGGGCTTGTAGTGATGGGATGAGGGGTAATAGGTTCAAATGGGAAGATGGTGGATTTAGATTAGAAATGAGGAAGAAGTTCTTCAGTATGACGGTGGTGAGACACTGGAACAGGTTGCCCAGGGAAGTTGTGGATGCTCCAGCACTGGACAAGTTCAAGACCAGGTTGGATGAGGCCTTGTGCAACCTGGCCTAGTGGGAGGTGTCCCTGCACATGTCAGGGGGGTTGGAGCTAGATGATCTTTAATGTGCCTTTCCAGCCAAACCATTCTATGATTCTATGACTATGAAATATCACCATATTTAAACAAGGCTGTGATCATGGTCTAGCTGAAGAGCAGGCATGCATCAATAAATATACTGCATGATTTCTGCTGTTAACAAACAATGAATTTAACTGCACTCAAAGCATTTCTAGTTGTCCTACATCTATGCAGCATCAAAGCAGACTGACATCCCATCCTAAAGAAAAAATTCTGTCTGAGCACAGTTAATCAGGTCTGCAATAGTATTTTCCTAAGCAAATCCAAAGATCCTATAACGAGATTTAATTCAAGGAATTTTGGCAAATTATAATAAAGAGAATTTGCTTTTAATTTTGGTCCAACCTCAGCTTTGCCAGTAAAAACCCAAGAAGTACACAGGCTGAAGAAATTCACCTTCATTCACAGCAGCTCAAAATTTTATCTCCTGCCTTCCTCCAGCTGGTTGTCGCTACATGATATAACAAACATTATTCTACCAATTCATCCAGTAAAGTGATTTTTCAAAGCTTCAATGCAAATTACATGATTTAGTTTTAAAAAAAAAAAGTATAAATGCAGTTTGCCTAAATATGTAATGAAACAGGTCAGAGGGTGCTCATTCAATCTGCACCAATCATATGGATAAAGACAGCAACCTTTGACTGCTGAATGGTGATGTGTAGCTGGGGAAAGTAATTTCTTAGTTATGTCTAGCCAGAATCACAAGATAATGTTTTCACACTACTTAAATTAGAGCCTATTTCATAGAGTTGTGAAGTAATTTTATCATTTGGCTTGGCCTGCAGAATGCTGAAATAACTCTACTGAAGAATTAAATTATCCACAGGGGAGCTTAAGATACAGTAATTTAGGTGTATTGACTTTATATGTTCACCTAATTTCCTTAAATTTATAGATCATTCCTGTGCCAACCAGCCCTCTTAAGTTTCACATATGGATGTGTCTTCAGATTTCATTAGTGTTAAGCACAATGCAGTCAAGGAAAATTACACATTCAGCAGAAACCCGTATTGGTTAATTACTTAGATGCTCTGCCAAGATGGGTAGCAGCAGTCAACATTTCAAATGGTACACATACCAACAAGCAGTCTCAAACAAAGAGCTACTCAACTTTCATAAACAGAAAACTGCTCAGTCCTTTCCTCCACTCATTGGGATTTACTTTGAGGATTTCTATTGACAACAGAAACTATAGTCTTGGGTCTAGAGAGCTCTGAAGCCATTCTACAGACAATACTTGTGGAACACGCAGCTGATGTTAGCTTATTTTAGAAAGCATCTGTTAGAATGTCTATGAAGGGTAAGCTATCCTGGGTCCCTGAACAGTGTTAGGTATGAGGCCATCGCCTGTGAGAACCTACAGCATACTGAAGTACTGTAGCAATATGCAACCACTGTAGCTTCACAGTTTATCTCTTTACCAAGTCAAGTTAATGTTCAAGAATGAACTTGCCCATAACTTTGCTACAGCATTTAGCTTAGCAAGCAAAGATCATGCAGTGCCCAAACTGATTCTTTGATGAACCCAAAATAACTTTTTTTTTTTTTCTTTTTTTAACCTTGGGGACTATACTACAGGTTCATTTTAATCTGGCTATGCTGTTTTAATCTGTTCCCTGTGCTCTCTTCCCCTTCGGTAACTTTTCAGAGCTGTGAAAGTTCCCTGCCATAGTGCACTAAAGTTGCAGATTTTTGGCACCTGAGAAGAAGTTTAACATAACGCACAGCATGGCATAACATAGTATTTGAAATACCATGAGGACCAAGTGTTATCTTTTAAGTACAATCACCCTGCAAAGAGGAAGAGCCCTTGTTAGCTTGAATCGCCATGAACACTGACCTGTGAGCAACCATGGGATGGCGGCCTTGATTCACTCAAGTACAGCTCCAACACCCCCCTGCCGACAGACTTGCATAGCCACTGAATAAGCATATCCATCAGTTGCTCTTTATCCAAATCCGTAGCAAATTAATCAATTATTTTCTCTCAGTTAGGCTTGGTGCTAGTAATGCTACCCAGACCTACAGGCTGAGTGGTCTAATGTTTATCCACCATGCAACAGGGAGGCCTTTTCAAGAAAATCTCATTAAAGACTTCAAATGCGTGCTAAAGACATAAGAATTCAAAGAGAATTTCATAACCAGAAATGGTTTAAGGTACATCCTGTGGCATAAATAATAATGATACTTATAAAAAAGTAATCAATTTTATATTCAGATCCTCTATAATCTTTAAATTCTGATTTGTACACTATTTTCTATTTCAAGTCAATTAAGTTTTTCCTCAGGCATGAGATGAAACTTCAGTGTAGCTACTGCAGAACAGGTACAATCACAAGTATTTTATTAGCTCGAGAAACCAAGCTGTAGCATTAGAGATGGCAGTAGAATGAAGATTTTTTTTTTTTTTTAATTCAAACTCTTGTCACACAGCCATGCTGATAGCTTTCTAGTTCCCAGTCCACAAATCTGCTCTGAATTTGTTTAATAAAGCTAGAGCTGAATTGTCTTCAGTTATTTCACAGACAACCTGAGGTGTCTGAGAAAAAGCAGGAGGCTGGGCAAACATGAATCATATCAGCAAGACCATAAATTAATAAACCCACAAATCACCCTAAAAATATTCCAAGTTTCAGCTCTCCATTTTGAAATCATACTAGGTTTCCTAAGTGCTTTCCATCTTTAGATCTATTTTAATTAAAATTCACTTTATGAAAGAACAGCAGACATGAGAACAAGAAATTCCAAACTGTAATTGTGTGGGGACAGGCCATTACTCATTAACGTATAGCACTACAGTAGATTATACATATAGTGAAAAATGCTTCATGATATGCTTCAAACTCATTGACTTGCAGGAACATATTTCAGACTTGCTTGATTGCTTCCCAGTCCCTGTCTGCTAGGGGATATGAACGTGCACACACTGAGGCACGTAAAATTACCTGAAGCTCTAACAGATTTAAAGTCCAAAGACTTGACTTATTCTGTGTCTTCTTAGTCACTTGGAATTTCCCTCAGCCTCCTCTGAAGCAAGTTAAAACAAACACTTTTTTTAAGTTCTGAGACTATATCCAGCCTCTATATTTCCTCAAAGGGGACTTCCAACTGATAGCTCGAGAATAAAAGCCCAGAGCATAGCCCAAAGGTGTTTCTCTGAGAGCTGTTGGACACTGCATGCCGCTGCCACTGCATTCAGATTTTTAGAAGATCTGCACCTTTGAGAAGTGCTCCTGCAGTGTGAATGCAGCTAATCCCAACAGTGAACTGGTTTTACTTGTAGTGAACTGGTTTAACTCTTACAGTTATTATCATACAGAGATTATGTTGAAAACAACAGAAAGGTTGCATTTCCCAGTCATGTCCTGGATATTTAATTTTTGTTAAGTTCATAAGTTCTCTGATGAGCATATAGTTTTTGGCTTATCCACACAGGAAAGTTAAAATACAGGTAAAGAAGTGTGTGGATTTACAGCCTGTTATCCACTGTACACTTGGAATAGTTCTTTGTATCTTCTAAGCTAAGTTGCCTGATATAGTGTTCTGTAGGTGTCCAAGCAAAGAAATAGCATGAAATCTCTGGGCAGTTATTAAGTTCACAGCTTCATTCACTCTGCACTGACTTCTCTATGCAAACAAGCCCTATAGCTTGAGCAAGATCAAGAGAAGAACGTGTCTAATTGACAAGTGAGATTTTCTCTGAAGACTTTCTGCCAGGAAGCTGAAGCTAGCAGACGAAATCTCTTCCTTTTTCAAATGGCAGTAGTTAAGAGTGGATGCCTTTGCCCTTGTGGAAAAATCCATTCAAATGTTTTGTGTTTTAAAACAAATTAACTCATAAGCATAGTTGTTGCTGGTGTAGTACTGAATAGAGCTCTACACCTTTGTCTGAACTGGGGCTTCAGTTGTGTTGTATTAACAAACTGGCATTGATCCTGTCACAAATTTCATAGAGGTGTTTAAATGTGCTGGCTGCACTGAAATAAAAGGTTGTTTCTAGTGTGGCTTGCCTGCCACATACTGCGTGTACCCTGTTTCTACAAAAACTCAATATTCATGAAGACATGTTACTAAAACCTGTGTTTCAATGCTTTTAAACAGAAAAATTTGTATCATGAGGTATGTGGGACTTTCTGGTTTTTAATGTCACCCAAAATAACTGCCTGCCTCAAACCGAACCTGTAGGCCAAGTTAGAAGCTGCATTATTTCACCTGATGGGTTGCACAACACTAAAGCAAACCAAGATGAGTGGTGTAGCTACCCCTCAGATGAGTGACATCCAGAAGGGTTAGAAGCATGACAAGCCTAAATAAGGTACTACAAGCAGTTAGTACTGTTTCTCTGTTCTCCTTAGCTAACAGCAAAATACTTGTTTTGAAAAAGTTTCATACATTGAAGTTGATAGCTTACTAGCATTTTTGTAATCATATTCATGTTGTATCTGCTTAAGAAAATATCTTTCTTTTCAAGAGCTGTCTTGTAGTGAAGGTGTGAAGTGTAGCTCTAACTAACATTTTTTTCTGTAATTTCTTGATATGGAAAGAGCTTTTTTTTAAAAAAAATTACCACTTAATTGATGTACACTGTGTATATAATAAAATAATTTTGAGTTACATCAAATTTTAATTTGAGTTAGCCACTGGTAGACGTTACATTTTCACCCAAGGAAAGCACATGCCCTCAAACTTGAAGATTCGTTGAAGCATTTATGTAAAGGGGAAGCAGAGGAGAAGGTCATGTGCTAACACAACTTCAGCCACAGTTAAACACTTTGTAGCTTATTATTTCTTGAATATGACCACAGTCTTTTCAAAGGCTCATAGGTAAATTGAACAGTTAGCTTTCCAGACAATCATGCAGCAGACTAGTTATGGAGAATATATGCATCCAAGTAAACACACATCTCTTGCCTGCATTCCAAGCTCTTAACTGTGTAGAAAATATATAGGTCTGTTAGGCTTAGTATAATTACAGGAACATTTTTCCCTTCCTTGGTTTCAAGATGCTGAATCAGGAACAGAGGAAGGTATGTAATCTGTCGTGCATTTTAAGTTGCTAGGCTGCTCACAGAATATATTTCCTTGCTTTTCTTTCATCCACAGAGTTGTCCTTACTTCTCATCTGAAAAACCTTACTGTTAACAAGTAAGTCCTGTTAGTGTTTCCAAAACCAAAGGCAATACACCTTAACATTCTGCTTCCATATACTTAGGGAAGCAAACTGCAACACAGACCAGCATCTGTCACCATATCTCTGCACAATCACTACAGATAAAATGCTTTGACATTCCAAAATCATTAAGAAGAAAGCTGGAAAAATGGTGTGTTTTCAAAAATATAAGTATTTCCAAAATTTACGGTAACACATGAAAAACAGTCCATCACAAAATGATAATCATAAGATATCATCTTTTCCATTTATAGGCAATCAGCTGCACCTCAACTCAGGTGTTAATAGCCTAAGTCAGAAAACAAGCAAGGTGAAAAATTAGGAACTGTGAAATATGATTTTTTTTTCCCCCCAGTTACAGTTATTTTTTGCTTTTTCATTAGCACTTTATTAGATAGTAGGGAGATTGAATATTGAATTTGATATTAATTTTGACATGTATTTATTAGGTGATGATGATGAGCACTTACCTCTGCATGCTAGGGAGAACAGAGTCAAATTAGATCAGTCAGTCATTATTATATAGATCTCATTATCTCATGCTCTTAGAAAGCAACCGTGTTCGTTTTGTAAGAGTAGATGTCACGACTTCAGTTCCTGTTATACCATTGCTAGTGCTTAAGAAATCTTTGAAAATAAGCAAACAAGTAGATAGAAAAGTATGTGTTGGACTCACCAGACCTCTGCAGAACTTTAAGGTGAAGGACAAAGATTGTGGTCATAAATTCCTTTTCCTGTAGCTCGCCAAAGACATACTCCCTGAACAAGTGTTATTTATTACACTGAGATCTTTACAAGGGATCTTGTGCCCAAAAGCTCTGCTAGTTTTTCCAATTATACTAAGTAGTCTAAAAAAATATGCAGCCTCTACCTGCAAACGTTATCCTACAGTTTCTCAGAATTCCATGCTATTGTAAAATACCACTAGTATACCGTCTCATTTGGCATTTGTCAAGGGTTATAATCCAATAGCTACAAAACCATTGTTAAGCAATTAAGGCCTCTGTCACCTGAATAGCTCACCATTGGCAATACTTTCTTATGCAAAACCAAAAACTGGTGTCACAGTCTTCTACTCTGTCAGTGCTCAGCACAACTGCTGAATCACCACTCTGCCCTGATAAGGGAAAAGGGAATAGTATTCACCCTATTGCCTTTTTAACATTCATTTTGCATCTCACAACCGACTGGCTGCTGCCCAGACTTCCAGAGTTCAATGCCATAAACAAATGCTAGAAGGTTCTCTGGTCCAGTATCTTGAAGCTCTCCAAAATAGAAATGGTCATGGACAAGCAAATCAGAGGCCCCTTCCTTATCAAGGAACTGGAAAAGAAGAGAAAGGCACAAAAGAGAAAGTTACAACTAATGTGAGACAAAGTTGTCCTGATGTTCATCACCCAGCAGCATTGGCACCAGGCACACAAATGCACACTCTGTTGTGTTCCATGACATCTCTTGTGTGCACGGGGAAGGGGGAATAGCTCTGGAAATATTTGGAAAGGCTCAGCACAGCTTAGGCAGGTTAGTATCCCTTGTTTCCAGTGACAGCAGAGGTTTTCAGTGTCTGGTCTGTGTAGCATTGATGCTGTGTGAAATGCTTGATACAGGTCTGCAAACGTATCTGAGAAGAGTGAGCCTGATGTTAGGAGGCTGCAGCTTATACTCGGGTCTGAGCTGCCACTGTGGAAAGGAACAATCTCTTCAAGGTGGTGAAAGACTGCAGAGCAGTCTCCACTAGACACACGGACACTTCACAGGGTTAAGCAACTGCTTAAGAGTAACCCAAGTGTCACCCTTGACTATAAACAGAATCCAAAGAGACCATCTTCCCCAGAACAATGCTAATACTTGTGAATATCCATTATAAGACTCAACTTTTAAGTTTTTCTTTGTGTTTACAGGCCTTGTAGAAGGAGTATTAGTGAGAAAATCAGTGAATGCAACGATTCAGATTTATTACTGCTCAGCCTTCATCACTATACTACTACTTCACATTATTTCTCATGATCCACCAGTCAGCAGCACTTCTTTATTTTCCTCAGGTTTTGTTGTGGAAGATGTGTATCTGAATAAGACCATTTTAGTAACTGGAGGTATATTACTATTCCAAACTTATGTCATCACAGGCTATTGTTATGAAACTGTCAGAATATACAATGCAAAGTTATCACAGATTCTTCAAAAGGGATTTAGTCCATGATCAAGCAAGAGGAGAATATATTTCACTGATTTACTGCAGCGTAAACAGATGAGAACTAATATAAAAAGTGCATGGGAATGTGTTTCATAACTGCAAAAAGGCAGAATGTAACATCTCTTGTTTCTGATCACAAAGTCTCAGTTTAATGCTGATACTAATGAAAAAAATTACTTGAATTTAGGTGGCAGAAATCTAAATCAGGGTATTGCACACTATTAAATTAATACAGACCATAAATATGAAAACTCTGTTACAAAGACAGAAAACTTTGTATTTGCTGTGTGAAGTCATCAAGAACATAGACAGAAGCGAGTATTTTATAGAGAATTGGTCTCTTCTTCATTCATACCCTAACTTTCTCTATGTTTACCACTGTCCCCTATAGCTTCATCTACTGATATAATCGGACTATTGCAACAACAACAAAAAAAAGCAGTTTTACAACTGCTGACTTTGCAGTCTGTGCAAGACCCCTCTGAGAGGGCTGCTCTCTGTTGATGGATAAACGGACTCACAGTACATGTGCAGACTTAAAATACAGCTTCCAAAATTGCCTGGGTAAGGAAAGAAAACAACAAACTAGGAGAACCTGGATATCTTTTAAACGTATTCATATATCAATTTCATTTTGACATATCAGATTATGTTGCACCTGGATTTTTGATGTTGTCAAGGATGATTAAAGTTGTGCAGCTTATCTGTTAACACAAACCTCCACATTCCCTCAGACTCTCCAGTGCAGAGATAATATTTTTCATTTCTGTAAAGTACCTGAAAGAGAATCCTAAAAAAGCTATCAGAAAGATGAGTATTATCTCTAGAAACAATGGTATGGTATATGAAGTGAGCTAACATTGAGCATATAAGGAAAAAATATCTATATCTGAGCACAATTAATAAAAACAAATACGAAGATGATAATTCCCTTTTTTCCATGAGTTCAACCCACACAGTGAAGCTACATTTCAGCTAAGCTGATGTCATGTTCATACCATAGGAAAAAAGTTTCATTGTAAGAAAGTGAAAAATGCCATTTCCAGTCGTTATATTGAAAAACCAAATTCCATTAGTCTACGATAGATCTTTTGCTTCCTATAAAAAAACAAAAACAAAACACACACACAAAAAAACCCTCTGCTTTAATCTGGTGATTCTAGTTACTAAAACCTCTGCTTTAATGTGCTTGAATCATGTTGCCTCTGGAGACAAGAAAAAAACTTCATAATCATTCTAAATATGAATTGCTCTTTTATATTTGCTATGTTTTAAAGTCCTGAAAGCTTAATACTTACATTCAAAGACCTAGTCTGCCCCAAAAATCTCATCCTTGAGGCCAAAAAAATAAAATAAGAATTCATGGAACATGATATGAACACTAGTATACTGACCACATCTAAAAACTTTATCAGGTGGCCAAAGCAGGTACAAAGCAGAGTAGAACAAGCTATGTATAGTCGTACTTGAACAAACACTTTCCAGTTGGGAACTAGTTGTGAGCTGTAGAAAACCCATAACATGCTGCTTTAAAACAGATGAATTATACTGGTATTCCAGTTTCCACTCCTACGGTGTCCCCATTGTTATTTTGTGGTATTTACAGCAACAAATTTTCACCAGCACATTCAGAAACTGCAGTGCTGGACCTTTACAAGGAAGCCTAGGTACTGCTGAAGTTCCACCTCAAGCAAAGCATTCAACCAGAAGAGTACCAGATCTCTCCTGACACTCAAAAACGCTGCTGGCAACCCCTAAGGCAGTTTCATAAGCAAACAAGGAAAAGACTGGCGTGTGAAGCAGGGTAGTGGCACACCAGCAGGAGTGCTTCCTGGGTTTTCATGTAGCTTCATTAGAGAGCTACGTAAAAACATTAAGTACAGAGGAGACCTAAGTGTATGCGAATATAAGCATATGTTATGCAGTACATCTGAAAAGATATGTTATTTATATTAATATTATTTAATGGGAGAGATTTTAAGTTAAGGACGTCCTCCTTAAGAATATGACATATTCCAGTGTACTCATATAGTGAGTAGGGTGAAGGCACATGAAATGAGCAGAAGATGAGGGCTAGGGGTACCAGCCAAGTCATAAGAGGTCATCATGAACTTGCATGATACCCCCCAAAATCTGCAGTTAAGCTGAATACCTCTCTTCTCACAGTTCTGTGAGGAGTGCAGTACCAGCCTTAACTTGTAAAAATTTAGGTTGAACTGATTTTTGTGGGTTTTTTTCTCCCCACCTGTGATTCTTGGGATAATTTTTCCATGAGGTGTTGATGAATTCCAGAATCTCAGGCAATAGCATTCTCCTAGCCAAGACTGTAATTATCCAGGAGAAAAAAAGCAAAGGTGTTTTCCACTTCTACAGCTACATACAAGGCAAATTACTGCTTCCACTAACACCTTGTCACAAACCAAGACCCTCAATAGAGCAGTCTGAATGACATATATGTAGGGCAGAGGTAAAGAGCAAATAGTGTAGATGCTACTCCGTCCTCTGAGCAGGAAATGTGGCAGGCAGAGAGAACAAGCACAGGGCCTCTGGTAGGGGGAATATGGTGAATTTGGGAGTGAAGGAGGAAAACGGAGCCTCTCACATGACTGCCTGCCCTCAGGAAGAAGTGGGCAGCAAGGAAGATTTGAGACAATGGATATACACAGTGTCTCACAGATAGAAGACCGTCCTTTCCAGAGAGAGAAATGGGATGTTGCTGCAGGGGAGCCCGTGCAGTGGGATGGTGAAGGTATGCACAAAGCGGGCTCTGGTGAGCCAAGAGGCAGGGATGCATTTTGCTTTACGTCAGAGAGAGAGAAAAGCTGTAGCTGAAGTTATGTTGCCATGGAAGCACAGGCAAAAATAGAGCAAAAGACCCCTCCTATATGAGATTGATTCTTCTTTATTTCAAGGTGTTGGTCAATAGAACTCAGCTCTGCTGTACTTGCACAGTGGTGCAGCTGCTAGTGTTGTATTTCAGGAATATTCAGAACTTGATAGGGACCTCCTGGATCCTTTCCAGCCCTGTTTATTACTATTTGGTACAGGAGATTTTGTGCTTTCTGATCACTTTTTTTAACCTGCCATCTGGGAATTTATTTATCCACTTACTGTGCCTATTAAAAACAATTGCTAGCAATTGAATTGAATGAACCTTGAGAACTCCTGAGAGCTCTCACTTACATAAAGCCACATGCAGAGCTCTTTACTGAAGTAAAGTCACATTTTGACACAGATGTGAAGAGGTTAATGGTTTTGTTCTTTCGTAAAGAATGGGGCCACAGAGAGTTGAGATATAAGAAACTCTTTTAATAGCCAAGTAGAATGAAGGCTGGGAATTGCTTTGGCCCACTGCAGCACGAGGACTGCAGTTTTTGTAACAGTGAAATCCAACATAGTAAATTTATGGAGCTGAGAGGGGGAAAGTAAAGTGGAGTCCTTACTCTATATCTTCTTTAGTCAGTATATTTTCAAGTACTTCAAGGTCCATTAGTTTATTCTCTTCATGGCTGAAATTTTTTCAAGTCTTCCTATGACGTTTAGACACATGGTATTTTTCAATATCACTTTTGAGGACTGCAGATGTTTGGATTACTGTGTATGAACCCATTTAAAGACTGACAAAACAAACCACTACCACCAGGACGAATCATTGAAACCTGTTTCCACTTGTGCCATTTCTTTCACTTTCTATGTATCTGTGTCCTGCTACTCCTTCTGATGGGGGAAATGCATCCACTAGCATATCTAAAGAATAGATTATGCATATTTGTATATTACAGGTGTTGTTTTTTTTTTAAAAAAAAAAAGAAAAAGTAAGGAAGTTACTAGAGTAACTGGTAATACTGGAGCTAAGCTACATAATCCTTTACTCATAATCATAATATGCTTGATAAATAACTGCAAATATCACAAGGTGTATGTCTGTAAAATCACCCTATCTTTCAATGCACTAATGCACACATTTCCTAGACCAGGCAGAGCTACAGATAAGCATTTTTCTGTTAACTATAGAGTGGCTGAGAATGAAGAGATTGAGCAGCTCAACTTCATTAACTTGCCTTTCATAAGTTTTTCAAATCACTGTTGTACTCAGTTTATCAGTATCAGTTTTCAGCAAATGACCATTTTGTTTAAACTGGAAGCAGCTGTATAAATACAAGAAAGAAAAGCTACTTTTCTGAGAGCTGAATTGCACTTCCTTGTAGATGACAGCATGTGCTAACACTCATGAGCTTCCTTCCCTCCTGCATCCCATTTTTTTTATTCTTGCACAGTTTGCCTCTCATAAGTGCCTCTGTTATAAGCTTAACTCAGTGTAATAGTTGTTCTGGTTTGTCCTTTGACAAGACACGGGACTGAGCTACAGAACGGCCGCACCAAGGGACTCCAAGGGAACAGTGGCAAAGAAGAAACAAGCCCTGAACGTCTCTTCATGTCAAGCATAATCCTTCTTTTTCTTCTCACCAGTTTTATAACATTCCTCCTCATTCATGATGTGTTTGCCAACGCTAGAGGTTCATATTGACAAAAAGAATATCCCAGGATGTTATGAGGAACTGGAGTCCGAGGAATCTAACATTTTACTCTGTCAGGCTGCCTAATGGGGATCCCAAACTACCTCCTAGGAACTTACAAGTAAAGCTGCCACTGATATCAGTGGAAGCAGACCCAGAATTCACATTTGAATAATGGCGTACAAAGTTAAGCTTTTTTGTGTGATTTTGAACATTTGGAAATTTTCCATTATTTTAGCGTTTCAGTGTTTTAGAGGTAACATAAAACCAGTATATATGCACAAAAGAGGTATTTATAAGCAAGCTATTTACTGTCTTATGCATGTGATTTAATTTGCCCTTTCTTCACAAAGCAGTCCTTTCATATATCTCCCTTTCCTTTTTCAGATATTCCTTGCAACATGTCCTCCTTTTACAACAAATTGAAAGAAGATCAAAGGAGTAAGTGGGAGGAAGCTTTATGCTCTCTGTTTCATATTAATTTAAATCTCATATATCAACATTGTAATAGCTAATAGTTGCCCCAAATATGCCCCCAACATAGCAAGCGTCATGACTTTGAGAAAGAAAAAATATGAAGAAGAAAAAAAAATCTATCTTAAATGTTGCTTTCTAATTCCTTTCAGGCTACTCATCTGAGATGAATTCTTAAAAAAAATTCAGAAGACTCCAAAGAGCAACAAAAAAATAAGAAAAAGGTAAACTCAACAAGCAATAGAATGGAAATATTCTTTCACAAAGCATTGACACCAATAGATAGAGCAGAAATTAAACTGACAAAAGATAAGAGGATTTTCTTTGGGGCCTTAAAGGAATCTAATTAACTGATTTCTAGAGATGGGACAGAGGCATCTTACTGATTTTCTGTCAGCTATTTGGCTAGAAATCAAGAGCTTCAAAAGACATTAATGAGAAAAAGGTAACATGTGATGATGAAGCAGACAGGATCATATAAACTGTGGGCTCCTTAATTTAAGAACTCCTGAGGACATAGTGAAAGCAGACAAATGATGGACTACAAAAGGGAATCTGAAGTAAATACCAAAGATGAATCGTCCCAAAAATAGATTAACAGCAAACCAGCAATTTCCTTTCCCTCTAGAAAGAGCTACTGTCAGTCTGAAAAAATGAGCAATAAAGCTCAGGAAAGAGGTTACAGGGTGTGCCATGGGTGCTGTAGGATTCAGGTCATCAGCACATCAGCATTGCACATAAGTACATGAAATCATACTGGCATATAGGCACGCTACCTCCTTACCTCCATTTATTACCTTTTTGTGCCAAGGTTGTGAACGAGTTCCTGATGGGGATGCAATATGCCAGATGATGTTACAACTAACAGAGCAGGCCATGTGCTAACCTTCATTTATTTGATACTGCTTACTGACTGAAGCTCTTTTCAAAGCTGAATTTAGGTCAGTGTCACTTTTCACAATATTCTACTTTTTATCGTGTCGGAGCCACCTGCTACAGGCAACAATCCATCATCTTCAGTAATTTACCATACGTAAGCTAGAAAACTTAAAATATTGCCAAGTTGGCAGGGGGGTATTTAAAAAAGAAAAAAATCAGGAAGGGGGAAGGTTGTTGATAGTGCTATAGGCATTTTACCTGAAAAAATAAGCTTTCTGAGGAATTATATTTTTACGTACAATCTATAGCACTATAGTTTTTAGATCTAGTCAAGTGCAGCCCATTTCAAAACATATATGTAATGTAAATATACACATCTAAATTCTCTAAGAGAAATAGGTTTGGAGACAGAAATTTAAAAATCAAGATATTCAGAACTGTAATAGATACTCTGTCTTTCAGCAATACTCTATGGAGAGCCTTGACATTATTTTTTTCTGTTATAAAATGATTTTTCACTTAGAGCTGTAAGCAAGAAATTGTTCTCCTAAATGTTATTTTCATGAATAGTCGTGAACAGTTTGCATTCAGATGATCATTTTCATCTATTTCCATGCTGCCTGTTTCCCCCTTACTGGATGTTTGTGCTCTCTCAGGAATTTGGCATATGGGACAGCTGCAGAAACAGAAACCCCAACAGCAAATAATTTTCTGTAATAATTCACATTTCATCTATTAATGTAAGATCCACTTCAGGTAGTTGCCTGTTCCCTTGTCTGTCACCTGCTTTTTCTCTTTCCCGTGAAGATGTCCTCACACACTCAAATGAGCGAAATCCAAATGCTGGTGTTTCTACAGCCTTACTATAACTGCAGTGGTAAAACCTCTGGCAATGAGACAATAATAACAACAACTGGGGTTAATCTTAGCCAAGCTTTTTTTTTTTTCCCCCTAAATAAGTGATAGGCAATACTTACAAGAACCAACAAATATTTCTGTTTTCAATAGATATGTCTAGTTTTAACATATAATTTCTAAATATTCCTGTAGTTTTGACCATAGCTGCTAGGATTCCAGCTCTCTTTCTACTTGTAATTAAATTCTGATGCTGTTTAAAATTCTTATCCCTTAGAGCAATAAACACAGAAATTATGTAAAAGAAGATCCCTTGAGACCTATAAAGCCACAATGACTGCAAAGCAAAAGTCAGAATGATACTTAGGAACAGAACTTAATGAAAATTGCTATTGTAAATGACAGAATATTTCAGTGAATCACTGTCTCTATAGGGCAATGTACTTATGACTTTAAGAGAGGGATAGAAAAAAATACTTTCAGATAAAATCACTATGCATTTAGTTTCTATTTCAGGGGAACAAAGTAGATTATAGAAATAAGTACAGCTACTGGCATCTTTAAAAGGTGGGAAAAATGCAACCAAATAAACAACAAAAATGCAACTCCTACTTTACTTATTCCACAGCATTACTTTTGGATAAGTCAATGTGCAAGCTACTTGCAAAGCAACTGGCTGGTTACTCAACTAGAGTGTATTACCCTCTGATGTCAGCTGAGTGAGTGCTGTAACTGTGTCATTTCTCCCAGGCTGCTTCTTCGACACACCTACAGCACTTTTGGCTAACTTTAGAACTACATGCCAGCTGAGGAAACAGCCTTCAGCGGTGCTGAGCATAATGTTTTTTTAAGTTGTGAAAAATTTTAAATATCCCCCAGGTCTAGTACTGAGCAAAGTCGTATGAATCACCACATGACTTCACCCCTCCTTCTCATATTCTACACAGGAGATAGGTTCCCAGTGACTTGCCCAGAGTTACACCACATCTTTTAGCAGAGTAGGAGCTAAAGACTTCTAGACAACTTCCTTAAACAATGGTCAGTTCTTTTTTTTCCAAAGGCAACAAAACTGCAGTTTCAAAAGCACTTAGCCTTGAGCGTTCCTGGACACACTCCTCTGCACCTGGAGCTGGAAGGATGTTTGCTGTTACAAAATACATTCTTTCCAGGCTTTAAATTTCAAGACGATGTGAATAGTGATAAAAGATACGAATGTGTCTGTAAGTAACTGACAACTACTAACCTTAAGTCTGCAAGAGATGTACATACGTGTATGGAGACAGAGTTGAAACATATGCCCTATATTCCCACGTGTGAAATATTTAACAGCCCATTCTCACCTCTCAGGAATCCAGCCATGGTTAGGCAAAGGTGTAAAGGGCACATTCACAAATTGCTGTGGGAAGATGGAATTACATGATATTTTTCTAGTTACACTAGCAATGATCTTTCTAGTTACATGCAAAATTGCCATGTCCATTTTTAGACCTGGCTTCTCCACTTCATGCCAGTGGATGCTGGGTGCTAACCATAGTGCCATTAGCATCTCATGGGCTCATTGGTACCCAAACTTCTGAGTGTGACTCTGAACAGACAGATACCAAGGTAGCTTACAAAAAATAACTAAGCAGCAGGTGGTTTGTGTGTCACAGAGGTCAGTATCTGGTAGTTCCCTCATTACCACTGCTGGGTCTTCAGGTCCTGTGACCTGTGAGCTGCTTTCTGTAGTGCTGAAACCCAGGGAAGAGCAGCGTGGAGGAGGCTGGGAGAAAACATCCACTGCAATGAAGACGTGTGCAGCTTTCAACTCAGAGCCTAAATAGTGAAGCTACCATTTCATCATACACTTGTCAAAACCAACTAAATTTACATGAGTCATTCTACTGACATTAAGGAGATTTGGGTTAGGAACCGTCCTTTAAAAAGTATAAAATTCTGTTTTCCAGGTCTGATGACAGTCAGCTGGTCCAAGATACAAGACATGCAAAATATTCAGTTTTGAGCAGTTGTACAGAACTGTGTCCTAGTGTTGGTGGGTCTGCAGCCACCACCATAGTAAGAAAGACTAATATAATAAAATCTCACTCCTCCCAATTATTTTGCAATATTTCTCTTTTCTTATATAGTTTCAGAGTGAGAGGACACGTGTTTTAAAGTTCAGTTCTCTCTAACAGTTGGTCAGGTACCTATATCTGTAAAACAGAAGAATTATTCAGTCTTCAAAGGTCACATGAGTGTCCTATCTGAAGTCAGACCAGACTGCTGCACTTAAACTAGAAACAGGCCTCAAAATGCATAATTCTTGAGAATACTCTTGCATGCACTAGCTGAGCAAGCTAGCAGGAAAGGCAAATGGGAAAGGGAAGGATGAAATCAGAAGAGATGGACAAATATTTGCAAATATTTCATATCAATAAAGAAGCCTCAAAGCTAAGACTTTCTCTTCAGACCAGTAATTAAAAACTATGGCCAGCTGTTTTATAAATGGCACAAAAATATTTTGTCAACATTTTCTTTGCTAAAAATGCTAATCTGGATGAAAGACACATTTCACGTATTGATATGGCTCACAGCTGAATCATCCTGCCAAGTACTGCACTAGAAATATATTCTCTATATTCTATATACACTTTACAGGTACTGTAAAGCCAGCCAGAGGTCTACATCACTTGGTTGCACCTGCCAGCTGGAGCTCTACAGCATTTGTCCCCCATCAAACAGCCAGAGCCCTACATCACGTTGTCTGGGAAGCCCTACACCACTTTGAATGCTCGGCCTGGCAGAGCCCTGCAGCACCTGGCCCTGCCAGACAGCCAGCACCCTACACTGCTTTGTCTGACTGGCCAGCTAGAGCCCTGTTAAACCACTTTGGCTGGGGGGCCAGCCAGAGACCTAAAACACTTTGCTCCATCAGCCAGAGTCCTACAGCACTTGGTCCTGCCAAACAGCCAGAGCTTTACACCACTTTCTCTGGCCGGTCTGCCAGAACCCTACCTAAATTTGTCTGTCTGGCCAGCGAAAGCCCTACACCACTTGTCCCAGCCAGACAGCCAGAGACATAGACCACTGGCTGGCTCAAGTAACAAGTGATAGGACAAGAGGAAATGGGCTCAACTTGCACCAGGGGAGGATTAGGTTAGATATTAATAAAAATTTCTTCACAGAAAGGGTTGTAAAACACTTGAAGAGGCTGCACAGGGAAGTGGTGGAGTCACCATCCCTGGATGTATTTAAAAGTTGTGTAAATATGGTGCTTAGAGCCATGTTTTAGCAGTGGACTTAGTAAAGTTAGGCTAATGGTTGGACTCGATGAATTTAAAGGTCTTTTCCAACCTAAATGAGTTGATGATTCTATGATTTTGAGCCAATAAACATCCTAAATAACTATCAGAAACTAGGTGTAAGTGTCTGGTGGCTGGAATACTGCCAGTCTGTGGGGAGACTTTGTTGGATTTTAACAGAGAAGTTATATCTGCAAATATGTCAGAAAGCAAAATGAATGAAATATAAAAGCCAAAGCAATATGAATGAAAAGGCCATTATCTATTCCTTATTTTACATTCCAACAGAAGAATGTAATTCCTATATTGCTCTCCCATTTTATATAATTGCAGTTTTTCAACAACAGATATTCAATAGGCAAACATTTATCACCAAAACCAAGCGTAAGAACTACACCCACGGTGAATAAAAAGCTTAATCTTCCTTTCTTTGGCAGTAGATTTTGTACAGTACCTCACAGCCTTATTACATGTATGACATACTACAAGTTCTTTCAATCACTGTAACCAGT
The DNA here is from genome assembly GCF_000691845.1 of Merops nubicus. Classification (NCBI taxonomy): domain Eukaryota; kingdom Metazoa; phylum Chordata; class Aves; order Coraciiformes; family Meropidae; genus Merops; species Merops nubicus. The sequence continues at coordinate 7,662 of NW_008583685.1, read as the reverse complement.
GTGCATGATATAGCTAAAACCAATATTTTAAGGAAGAAAGAACTGTATGTTCAGTTCCTTTTGACAGCTTTTTGAGTATACAAGTTCCATGAATATTTTTTGGATATTAAAACAAGGCCTGGGAACATATAGAAGGCAAATATTCAGACGCTTTCAAGAGCTAAAAGAAACATGTTTTTATGTTTCAGGACAACAGAGAAGAAATCTAAACCACTATGGAGATGAAAAAGCAATAGAAACAGAAGAGACAAAGCGTGTCTTAAACCCCTTTTTACTAAGTTGGAGAACAGATGATTGCACAGATGAGAATAAAGGTGAGAAGCATGTTTTGGTTTGTTTTGTTTCATTTTTCTGAAGAAGCACAGTCCCACAAGAGGCACCATACAGTTTATATTTTTGTCTCAGGAGGCTGGTCATACAGCCAGGTCTTACAAGCCTTGCTGCAAGGCCAAGTTCCTCCCTTAGATGCACATGCTTAGTTCCAATTGAGAAGACGAAGCATAACGCATCCCAGACTAGGATCTGATCCTTTCCTATTCTGTGGTCTCCTGGTGGCTATTAATGCGTGGATTAGAACTGGAACACCCTTTATGTACAAAGTTTCTTACTTATATGCCAGGCTTGTATGGAATTAATACATTTCAATGAAAATGTTTCTTTTTTACTTTAAGTTTGCTACAAACTAACCCCTAACTTGGTGAAGCGTGCACACAAAAGCATGAATACACAGATACCCTTAATCAGAATCATAACATCACAAGAAATGGGCATTGCACAAAAACATGACTGTATTTGAGCTAGTGTCCATTAGTTTCTATATCCCAAAATCAATAATCCTATGAACACACTCCTTCATGTTCTGGTGCTTAAAAGAGAGTAAAAGGTACCTTGAGACGTGTGTTTTACTACAGAGACACAGAAACATAGATATTTCTGATATTAAACACATGCTCATGTGTTCAGCATTACCGTGAAACATGGTTTTCTTGTACCTGAGGAAAGCATCCTCCTCCTCTGTGTAAAGACTACATTCATGAGAGCCATTAAAGAGCTCCGGCAAACCCTGACTGTGACAGACTTAGTGTGGTCGAACAGAGCAGGTAGAAGCAAGAATTAGCACAGCCATACATCCAATTTTATGTATAGGGCTGCACACAGTTTCACAGTAGAGTTCTCCTCAGAAAGCTCAGCATGTCTAAGGCAATTCTGACTACAGCTAACAGGAGCTGGGTCAGATTCGGCCTGAAATGTGTCACTCAACTGATGACACACAGGCACTGTGGCCAAATATCCACCATCTAGCCAAGCAGAGAACAGGAGACCATGTCCTCGTTTAGCTCATCATCTGCAGCACATTTCCACTGTGCTGTGGACGGTCACCGTGTATCCTAAAGGAAAGGTAGTACAGCTATCTCCTTGGTTTTGACTGGGAATCAAGAAGAGTAGCAGCTTTGCAGACTTTAGAACAATCATACTCACATCATTTTATTAACAAATATTTTTTAAAAAAATCTAGATCTATTCTAGTCTCCTGGTTCAGGCAGGAGAAGGACTCTAAAGCTCTGCTATAATCTCAGGTTTTGAAATTTTCAGGCATGATTCAACATTCACTAACTTGAGTGTATTCTTAGCATAAAATATTTTGGATGCTAAGCATGACAATGATTCCAACTGAATCCATTCTGAATTCCAAGTGAATTCCACAAAATTCCTACTGTGTTGGGTTTTTTTGTTGTTTTTGGTTTTTGTTTGTTTTGTTTTGTTTTCTGATTAGAACTAAATTCTCCAAGCTTGTTTTTTGTTGGAACCTATCCTCTGAAGGCTTTTCTGTAGACATTATAAGAGCAGATACTAAAACAGACAAGTTAGCTTCATTTCTTAAAAAAAGGAAGTGATAACATTAATTTAACACCATGAAAGGAATAAGCCAATGTAGATATCAGTCTATACAGAGATTAGACATAATAAAATAGCATTTATGCAACTATGCTGTTAACAACCAGATAATGAACTTTTGTGACCACATAATTTTCTCATGTGGTTTACTCAGCACCATACCAGAAATAAACAGTAGAGCCAGGTTCTAAACCCACAACATTTCCAAATTTCAGCCTAAAAGGTTTAGCAAACTATCCCACCTCCTTTTACTAAGCTAGATATGAGTCTGAATATCCCTTCACTCTGAATTCAGACCAGATTCAAGGTCCATTTATATAAGCTGCCTGGTCAGAATACTGGATTTTTATTTCTCTACATAACATGATAGCATAGGCTCAGCTCTGTTGTGACAGGAAATTCTAATATTAAGAAAACACAATTTTTAAGGTCTCCTCACAAACCTGGGAGATAGCCTGCTGAGTTATAAAATTTTTTTGACACTGTTTCCTTCTTTTGGTGCTATAGATCTTTCTAGAAATAATCCACATGGAAATAAGCTGTAATGTAGGAGCAGGTTTACATATATGCTATCAAAATGTGGAGCTTATATTCAATATATAATGTCCTGATTTACTAGAAAGATTATCTTAATTTGACATATTTAATGTTATATCTTTGATGTTATGAAATGCCTCCAATTCTATGAAGGAAACATTTGTTATACAAATTCATTTTGCAAGTCATTGCTTTGTAGTTGTAATAATCCTCCTGACAGATTTAATGGTAATTTTCAAAGCTGAGGAAACAACACTGTTTCTTCCTTTTACCATTACTTTGAACAGATGATTAAAAAGAAAAAAAAAACTATGTGTTTACTTTAGTATTGCTCAAATTTCAAGTGTACTTCATTACAGATGGCACCTTTAAGAAAACCCTAAAAATGCATTTTTCAGAGTTCTCCCACATTGGAGTGGAATGTATGACCTCCAGAGATCCCTTCCAACATAATTTATTTTATGATTGAATAGATTGATTGATCTATCTATCCATCCATCCATCCAGTCCACACACACACACACCCTGTATCCAAAGTCTGAGGATGAATGGAGTGAGAAGAGGTAGGTTTCTTCCAGAATGCAAGATGGGCTTTATGTCTGAAGATACGCAAAAGTGATTTTCAGTTGTTCCATAGGCTCCCATTTTAATTTTTCCCTAAAACCAAACTTTACTGCAATGGAAAGGAATCATTTATGATTTCCACACCACATTAGTAGGGTGTTGTAGGAGGATAGATTAGTGATTTTTATTGCTGTGCCTCTTGTAAAAGAATGAGATGAGATAAAATAACTCAGAGCTTTCACAGCAATGGAAAAGGAGATAGTTTTCAGGGTGACCTACTTGGTGATTCTGAAACACTCAGTCAAGGAAGATGCCCTTCTGAGCTGTGGAATGCCAAACAGGAGAGAGGTGATTTCTTTGTTATGAGTAGTTTCTATGCATTAATTTTTACACCACTTTTCTATGGGCTATGAAACCTTTTCAGAGAAGTAAACAAAAAAGTTCACTCAAATGTTTTGATGTCCAGAGGAGAATTCCACAAGTTGCCAAAACTTATTTTCTCTCCCACTCAGGTCACTAACAATAATATCACTGCCATAGCAGGAAAAGACTGGAAGTCTTTTCAGAATCATATCAAAAAATCACCAGCTTAGGTTATGTTAGATCAGAGAAGGTGGTGAAAAGACAGAGTAACATTAAGGCATCAAATTAAAGACAACCTGCAACCCATTCTCTTAGTATTTAAGTACAGAATGTCATTAATCAGTGTGATACAGAGACACAGTTTGGTGTCATCATGACTTAACTTTGGGGTAAGTTCCCTACTGAAGGCAATAGACTGTTCCTTGATTATCTTTGATGTGCCTGTAATCACTACCTGTAAGTCAAAATCAATACCAGAAACTAATTAGAAGCTAGTACAGATTATATCTGCTGGTATCCTGACCTTGACTATCTAAATGCAGTACCACCCCAAGAGAGGAATCCAGACAATGCATAAACTATGTATCATCATAAAAAAGAGCTGTTTTTCCAAAGCTGTGGCTGCTCATTTTTTTGCTATCATTAGATTCATCCTGATTAGATGGTGCTGCCACATTTTCACATGTCAGATTCCAGAGCGGTGCAAGCAGCAAACTGATATGGCTGAGAAATGGTCACGGTGGGACTTCTGCTGCTGGCCTGCCTGAAGAAGCCTTTGGATGCTGTAGTTGCACCAGCAAATGGTAACTTAAGGGTGTCTTCATACCTCTCTGCCAATTTGTCCCCACCTTGATTGCCTGCGTCATGTTTACACCCAGAACAGTCATACACACTCCCTAAACATCAAACTTCCAAACTGAGATGGTACCACATTAATTCATCAGTGATTTAATTTTCTGTTTTGTTGAACATGAGGCTTGTTAGAAGACACAAGGAAAATTTCACATTCTCATTCCCTGCAGAAATCCTCCACAGCCAGAAGTACAAGTCAATCTAGTCCTCAATGAGAAACGAAAAAAATCAAAACTTTGTGAGAACCAAGGCAAAATGAAATTTTCTGATGAATTACCTCTTCAGTAAATTGTTTGTTCAAGAAAACTAGTGTAACATTCCCACTGGTTTCTGACTCTAAGAAATGCAAATGCAACATTGTCTCTCTGTACATTATTAGCTGCTCAGACTTAGACTGTAAAGAGCATTAATTTCAGAAATTGAAAAGCCCATTTCCTACAGGTCAATGACAAAGGCAGCCCACTTCAAATACAGAACCAAAATGTTTCTAACACTCTAAAGCTCTTACTTACTTCTTCTGTCTTCTGAGTGAGACATCATCTACCCTGGGCAATCAGAAGTTCTGAATCACAACTCATCTTTTTCCTTTTATTCTTCCTTCTCTGTGCATCCTGCTGCTTACATAGCCCACAGGGTCTCACAGGTGAATATGTTTGACACGGTTTTGATTTAGTACCAATTTAAGATTTATTAATAGAATGAGATAAATCAAAGGTTGAATTTTAGCAGCACTTAATGACTAACCAATTTGAAGATTAGCAAGTGGTTTAGTCAAGTACGTTGTAATAAAACAGTGACTTTATTACAGATTTGAGAATTACAAGATTCATACTAACTTACTTTAAGGTATCCTAAATGAAAGTATATGTATTTATAAACTCAAAACATACACACACAAACAGACAAATATTTGGATCCAGTCAAATACATAGACATCCACACTTCTGAAGGTACATTTGCACAAACACCTAGATAGATAGAGAGGTGGGTGGAAGAGGCTAGTTTATAGTTAAAATTTCCCTCCTTGAGTTTAGAGTAAATGCTCACAGTGCATCAGCATTCCTCAGTGGGCCACAGGAGGTTGACTCACCCTGGCCTTCTGCTGACTGCCAGCAGACAGTCCTGAGAGGCATCCCAGCTCAGGGGAGATGCTGGTCATAGCCCACTGCAATCCAAGAGAGCTCTGGTACACTGCCTTTCACAATCCATACCCGACTTCCCAAGAGATTGTTGTATGACCCAGGGAGGGGGTACCAAGTGGCCCATGAGCAGGGGAGAACTGTACCACCACACAGGGTCTGCACAGCTTCCCCTGTCACCAGAGCTCACTATCACTCCATACACTGGATGCCTCCCATGCTGCTTCTAGCAAGAAAATACCTAGTTTCTTCAATGCACTGGTTGAAATTAATGATAAAAACATTAAATTCCAAATTATTGAGCAAGGAAGATGATTGATATGGCTTTATGGAAATAAGCAGTTTGCCTTTTCCATCTCCTATCAGAACACCTTTGTCAAGATATGATAAATGGACAACAAATCAAATCCTATTTTGGGGACTTCTTTCCAGAAAATGGTGATTATATGGTTTAAAAAGTAAACTGCGGTAAGAAGAGGTAAACAGAGCTGGCCTTGAAAAGACAGGTATCTTTCAACAGGATAGGACTTTGACAACAATCAGGTCTCCATCCGTGCTTTGCTATAGCACTGCTTCTTACTGTAGATGACCAGCATCGTTCTAAAAGCACCGAGAGCTAGCTCTAAAGACCTCAAAATGAATGAAGCCTTTGAACAGTTCTCTTGCATTTCTGCTTCAGAAAAGTAAATACACTGTTTATACAGGAAACCAAAGTACTTTCCTCATAATGATCCAGTTTTGGTATTTAGTATATACCATCAAGCTGCTTACAGAAGGGAGGGGATTAAAGGAACCACTGAACAAGGCGCTAATGGGATTGCAGGTATAATCTATGAAATCTGGATCAAGCCTTGTGGCATTATAAACACTTGTTACAATGAGACTGGTCCTACACTAGTTTTTTACCCATATGGATCTAAGATGTTTGTATGCATCTGTTCGCTAAGGAACATCCCAGTGTCCAATCTCAGATGGCAGCCACTTCCAGGAGAACTGTGATTACACAGTACAGGGCAATATGACAGCCAAATACAATTACAGAGCAGTGGCAAAGAGTCTGTAAGCTCCATCCAACCTAAACTGGATTCTTCTTTAGCAGAGCAGCATTAGCCATTACTCGTAAATGATCTGAAGTCACTATGCATGGTCAGGAATAATGATGCTCAAAACACATGGTGCCCAGCCACATCACAATGGGGGACTTGTAACTGCTGATATGAGGGATATGTGTCTGTTTTTGTTACTGGCACTGTTGAGCTCTTCAGATTACATCACACAGATTGTTTCTAGACCTGGCGTCCATTCAGCCTGCATGTATATTTATCCACCTCCACCTGTCTGCTTAGACAAATCAGCAGCAGGGGAGGAGTGGAAACCCAGACAGCATATAAAGCCATCTGGACTGAATTACAGAAGAGGTAATATTAAATAGTATACAATGGACAAGTACTTTAGTTTCCAAAATGGAACAACAGCCACCTAGAGAAGTAGGGAATTGAGTCCATGTAAGAACAGAAAACCTGAACACTCTCACATGTTTAAGCAATACAGATACCAGTGGGATACAACATTACAAAAGAAACCCAGCAAACATACAGCTGCCTACTCAATTCTACCATCAATCAGTATTGCCTTCCGCTGCTGGTCTACAATGTCTATTTTCCTGAATTTTTTGTTATGAGGTCCCTGTTTCCTCAAACACAATGGCATCAAAGCCCCACAGTTTATTGCAATGGAATACAAATGAGGCCAGAGGGGACGCACCTACTCAGTTGAATATTTTTTTTTCAAATAATAAGAATTCTGAAATATACCAGTGCTGTAAATTAAAAAAAAAAAAAAAAAATTAAAAATTCATTATACTCAAGGAAAAATGATATCATTCTTTTTCTCCTCTGAAGAAAGGGAAACCTCAAGCTGAAGGTTAAAAGCTTTCTCATTCTTAGCATTATTACACATAACCTGGTAGTACTTGAATGGCACAGAGAAATGGTCCCTTCTTGCCAAATACTGCATTCATGCTGGTACATTTTTCTTCATATGTGGCTATAAGTAGGAGCAAGTGTGGGTTTCTTACAGGCTTTAGAGTTTTGCAGCTCAGAAGTATAAAGCGCTGGTGGACACGGGGGCCCAGTGCACGTTGTTGCCATCACAACAAGTGGGGACTGAGGTTGTAGCAATTTCTGGAGTGACTGGGGGCTCCCAAGAATTGACTGTGGTGGAGGCAGAGTTGAGCTTGACTGGCAAGAAGTGGCAGAGGCACCCCATTGTAACCAGCCCAGACGCCCCATGCATCCTGGGAACTGACTAT